>NW_007247400.1:684510-690299 GCF_000164805.1 Carlito syrichta
TGGGGAGGGGAGGGGAAGGAAGGGTGACTGGCTCTATAAAGAGACACCAGCAGCCTTTGTTCCCTTGCAGTCCACTTGTAAGACCCCAGTCCTGGTTTATGGGCAGCTGCCTGGCCTTGAAATGCAGATGTCAGTACTGTAGAAGGCCCATCTCACAGTCTTGGAGTGCAGATGTCTGCACTAAACCAGTCACACCTGTCTCTGAAATGCAGCTTTAGGAAAGCAAACACTTACAGTCAGTAGCAAGACATTATCAGTCGCATAGCTTTGGGATGTGGTCTCAGGAGAGTAGATATCTGCAGTGAAGCAATTAGTAACAGGACACGGTCAGAGCACAGTGTTAGCTTTTGGACTGTTGCAACTCTGTGCTCCGTTTGCCAGGTTTATATGATGAGTTGTTTTAACTACAACCTCCTCTTCCATACCCCTACAAACCCTATCACTTATATCCATTTGTCAGTCACTTTCATTATCTTTCACTGTATTTTTTTTGAGTTGGAGTCTCACTCCATCGCCCAGGCTGGAGCTGGAGTGCGGTGGCACACTCACTGCCACATCTGTGTGGACCTGCTGGGCTCAGGCGATCCCTCCGCCTCAGCCTTCCAAGTAGCCAGAACTACAGGCGCGCGCTACCATGCCCCGCTATTTTTTATCTTATTGTAGAGACAAGGTCTCACCAAGTTGCTGGGGCTGGTCTCGAACCTGCAGGCTCAGACAATCCACTTGCCTCGGCCTCCCAAAGTGCTAGGATGACAGGCTGAGCCACCAAGCCCTGCCTCACAGTAGTTAACTAAAGAAATAACATCTTATGTAACTCATTAAACATTTTCATGGGTCAGGACCTAAATAAAATGAGCAAACAGAGGAAAAAACTTTACTTTTTAAAAATTCTTACTCAATAAAAAGCAAAATGAGACAATACAGAAAATTCCACTAAATTCCTAGTGACTGATGTTACTCTTAAGATTTCCATCACTAATTTCATGCTAAACATCTTAGAAGGAAAAAAAAATTCTAGCTAATAGACATGTGTTAGAATAATAGGTTTTTAAAACCTGTCTGTGAGATGAGTTGATGTGTCTTATTAGACATTGAGAAATTAGTATATTTTTCATTTTGAAAAGTTATTGGGAAGGGGTAGGGGGCACATGGCAACACACTGGATGCTAGGTCCACTATCAGGTGGAAAGAGGGCCAGCTAGAAGCCCAGACTTCACCTGCATGCAGCTTATGTATATAGCAAATCCTCACTTGTACCCCACAACTCTGAAATAAAATAAAACAACAAAAAAAATTATAGAACTCATTCAACTTATTTGGGACCCAATTCATGAGGTATACCTTTGCGTTCCAAGTGGAATCCTGCCATGCTTTCCACCTAGCAACTTACAAGTATGTACACCCCATTCTTCAAAAAACTCAAAGAATAAAACATTACATGCCATGCATTTGTCTTTATTTTTTCAAAGGTGTTCATTTTAAAGAGATGCTATCAGTTCATTGTGCTCTTCCAACATGACCCGGAAGTAGTAGTTCTCTCTTCTCAATCATAGCTTCTGATGTTCTCTCACATTTTCCATTTCTGTGCCATCAGCACAGGTAGATTGACCATGGGCGTGCCTACAGAGACAGTCTATAAAATTAGGACTTTAGGAACTGATCTCGTCTCTATATGGAGCACACCAAAAAGAAATACACATTTTAAGAAAGGAGAAAGCTGCATTAAAATTGTAATACTCGCTGTAGACCAGTAACAAAAGAGGAATATGAGTCATGTTTGACTTCTGCCATGACAAGAGGCGCTCAGAGTGGTTACCATCAGTGTCCAGATACCTCTGGTTACAACGATTGCAGGACTTTCACACATCGTACCAGGAGGCTCAAACTTATCATAAATGCGTGCAACTGTTAAGCACGTAGAAGGTTCTGTTGCATATTCACGCCCCCATTTTCCTCGTACTTCCACCGCGTTCTCGAATTTTGGATACCATTTTCAAAATGGTCTTGTGCTCCTCAAATGGCAGCCATTTTTCTGCCACTTTTTTGACTGTCCTGCCTGTTCATGGTGACGCTAGTCCTCATTTCAGTCATCTTTTGAGCGAACATCAGACTATATATTGGTACTGTAAGTCAGTTCCACTTTGAAAAGTAATGCATGGTAATATCTCTTAAAATGTGTATGCGTCTTTTGGCACCCTGGTATAGGTAAACGGTAAACCGTGAAAGTTCGTTCTCCTATTAAATGCTGCATTTAGGCCAAGAGATGTCACCATCCTGACTGCACTGATCATTACCCTTGTACTATTCGGTAAGTATTCTACAGAGTCAAGTCAGTAGAGAATAAGTATTCTTCCTTAAAGAAATTATTTTAACCGGGTTCCTCTGCTATCATTATGGACTAATAATTAGTAAGACATATACTATACTTGGTTATAAACAGATACATCCCCATGGGTCTGAAAATGTAAAAATATCCAGAAGGCAACCAGAGAAGTTTTGTTGTTTTTTTTTATTTCCACCAAAAGGTAACCATCTAAAGACCCAATTCAAGACCATACTATATTATCTTGGTCAGTACCGATTTGTTGTTTCTATGTTGTGCAAGAAGAAATATAATTGGCAATTAATAGCTATTTATCCACTTATCTATTTTCTGAAGGGCCAGGAATGTGTAAAAGAAAGTAAAATTTTAGAGTTACTTCTCAAGGTCTTCTGTTTCTTAATTCACAGACCCGAAGGTCCTATATCTTTGAATATCCCACACATAAATTGGTGATAAATGGAAATAATGTAACAAAGAAAAAAATCTGTGTACAATATAGTATGTTTCAATAGCGTGTAAAGAAACCTGTGAGATATCCAGTTGGGTAGAAAGTGTTCTTACTTGGATCTTAAAATAATAATTGGCGCAACTTCCATGTAAATCTAAGTTTTCAGGTTCATCTCAATAAAAGATAAAAATATATAACCAACTGGAATAGTCTGAACAAAAAACGGGGGCAGAGTGTCATAATTGAGAGCAAACGAAACATAAGTTACTGTTCCAGTTTCAGTGCCTCAGGTGAAGCAGCTTACAAGGAGAAATATACAAAAGAGGTTTACTTTTAGCTGTGCAGGCAACAAAACAAAACAAACCTGGAAAACACAATTTTGACTTGGAAAGAATAAATATTGACTTTTAAACCTTAGAATGGAGGCTTATAGAAGAAACAAGGAACATTAGAAGTGAACCTGGGAC
The DNA here is from genome assembly GCF_000164805.1 of Carlito syrichta. Classification (NCBI taxonomy): domain Eukaryota; kingdom Metazoa; phylum Chordata; class Mammalia; order Primates; family Tarsiidae; genus Carlito; species Carlito syrichta. The sequence goes on from NW_007247400.1 coordinate 687,749, forward strand.
CATTCGATGGTATTTGCTTTCCTTTGGCCTTGAAATCCCTTCATAAGACCTAAAAATTCCTCTGGAGCTCACCCTTGATAAACTTAATCTCCAGAATCACACGAAAAGCCTCAATTGAACCATTAGTTCATTAATCTTACTCCATCTCGGCACTGCTGCTCGCTTCATTTTAAATTGTTTTTATTCTGTTTGTGTCATGGAAAGTCTCGTTCTGCCTTCGTTACGGTCTCCAAATGGCCGGTGCTCGTTTCTTTAATCAAGGTTGAAAGTCATTCCATAGGTTTGGCTTGCCATCTGATTATTTAGAAACGGTGTAATCCAGACCGCTTCAAGTGACAGGAGGCATTCCAGGGCAATTAAAAACTGTGCTCTCTTTAACTCTGACTCACCAATAGGCAAGTCTCCAATCTCAGGCTTCTTGCCTCATACGCAATTGACATTATCCAAATTCTCTCAGAAATGTGCCCGCATCAATCTCGTCTTCAGCGAACAAAGGCGGCGGTTGCCCCACCCTCCTTAGAGATTCTGTTCTCCGAGGAGCTGGCCTCTGTCCACGACTGCTGTCCTCTTTAAGAAGACCTGCAGTCTCCTGCAGTCATTAGGCCCTGTGGAGTCCATAATTCAAATCACTGCAGTCGAACGCTTATGACCTTCAGCATGTGCTCCTGGTTGCCGCTCAGAAACAACTTAAGATTCATGCTTTTTGCATTTTCTAACAAAATCTCAAATCACTTTCTTATAAAAGATAAAATATCTACTGACCAATTCTTTTTTTTTTTGAATTAATCAATATTTTTTATTTTGATATTGTGGGGTACAGTTTAGGGTTAGGTATACAAATATGCTTCGTTCAGGCACCCTTGTTGATAAGGGGTGTCTCCCGGTTCCCAGGCAGATATTGACTACTGTTAATTCCACCTCCCTTCCCCTCCCACCCATAGTTTCCCACCACTGTCAGTCTTTTTTTTTATAGTATTACGGTGGATGTTCAAGGTCCGCTATATGAGTGAGACCATGTGATACCCAGATCTTTGTTTCTCTGAGATCACGCAGTATTATTGCTTCTAGTTCCATCCAGGTTGCTGCGAAATTCATGATTTTGTTCTTTTTTATGGCTGCATAGTATTCCATCGTGTATATGTACCATATTTTTTTAATCCAATCCTCTTTTGATGGGCAGCATGGTTGGTTCCAGGTTCTTGCTATTGTGAACAATGCTGTGATAAACATTCGTGTGCAGGTATCTTTTTGATAGAGTGATTTGAGTTCTTCAGGGTATATTGCCAGTAGGGGATTGCAAGGTCATATGGGAGATCGATATTTAGAGATTTTAGGAATTGCCATACTGTTTTCCACAGAGGTTGCACTAGTTTGCACTCCCACCAACAGTGTAGAAGTGTTCCCTTTTCGCCACACCCTCTCCAGCAACTGTTATTTTTTGAGTCATTGATAATTGCCATTCTGACTGGAGTTGGGTGGTATCTCAGTGTGGTTTTGATTTGCATCTCCCTGATGATTAGTGAGGTTGAGCATTTCTTCATGTGTCTGTTGGCTACTCGGATGTCTTCCTTTGAGAAGTGTCTGTTCATATTTTTTGCCCACTTTATAATGGGGTTGTTTGTTTTTTTCTTTTCAGCACGTTTGAGTTCCTTGTAGATCCAAGATGTTAAGCCTTTGTCAGGCCTGGAGTTGGCAAATACTTTTTCCCAATCTGTAGGCTGTCTCCCTGCTCTCTTGATGGTTTCTTTGGCTTTGCAGAAGCTTGTCAGTTTAATGAGGTCCCACTGGTCTATCTTATCTCTTATGGGTTTCGGGTTTTGTTCAGGAATTGGATACCAGTTCCAATTTCAATGAGGGTATGTCCTTCCTTTTCTAAGGTTCTTATAGTTTGAGGTTTTACATTTAGGCCTCTGATCTATTTGGAGTTAACCTTTGTGCATGGGGATAGATAGGGGTCCTGTTTCAATCTTCTGCATGTGGTCAGCCAGTTTTCCCAGCACCATTTACTGAATAGGTTCTCCTCTCCCCAGTGGTAGACGGTGGAGGGTTTGTCGAAGATGAGTTGGTTGAGAAATTGAGGTTTCGCTTCTGTTCAATTCTATTCCATTGATCTATATGCCTGTTCCTATACCAGTACCAAGCTGTTTTGATGATTGTAGCTTTATAGTAATGTTTGAAGTCTGATAATGTGATACCACCTGCTTTGTTTTTTTTTTTTTTTTGCTGAGGATTGTTCTGGCTATTCTTGGTCATTTGTTTTTCCATATGAATTCCTGTGTTGTTTTTTCTAGGTCTGAGAAGAATGCTGCTGGTAATTTGATGGGTATTGCATTGAATCTGTAGATTGCCTTAGGTAATATGGACATCTTCACAATGTTGATTCTTCCAACCCATGAGCATGGGATATTTTTCCACTTGTTTGTGTCATCTTTGATTTCTTTGAGCAGAGTTTTGTAGTTTTCATTGTAAAGGTCTTTCACGTCTCTGGTTAGGAAGATGCCAAGGTATTTCATTTTTTTTTTGTGTGTGTGTGTGGCTATTGTGAATGGAA
>NW_007247400.1:690389-694800 GCF_000164805.1 Carlito syrichta
TTGTCTTTTACACATTTATTTTATATCCTGAGACTTTGCCAAAGGCCTTTATCAGTGTAAGGAGGTTGTTGACATATTCTCTTGGGTTTTTAAGGTACACAATTATGTCATCTGCAAAGAGAGATAACTTGACTTCCTCTTTTCCTATTTGGATACCCCTGATTGCCTCCTCTTCTCTGATTGCTCGAGCCACATCTTCCAATACTATATTGGTCAGGAGGGGTGAGAGTGGGCATCCTTGTCTTGTTCCACTTTTCAGGGGAAACGGTTCCAAATTTTGTCCATTTAGGAGTATGCTGGCTGTGGGTTTCTCATAGATGGCTTTTACTATTTTGAGGTATGTTCCCCGTGTGCCTAGATGTTCGAGGGTTTTTATCAAGAAGAGTTGCTGGATTTTATCAAAAGCTTTTTCTGCATCTAATGATATAATCATGTGGTTTTTGTTTTTACATCTGTTGATGTATTTATGGTTTTACGAATGTTGAACCAGCCCTGCATCCCAGGGATGAAGCCTACTTGGTCATGATGGATGATTTTTGAGATGTGTTGTTGAATCCAGTTTCCTAGGATCTTGTTGAGAATTTTAGCATCTATGTTCATCAGAGATATTGGCTTGTAGTTCTCTTTCTTTGTTGGGTCTTTACCTGGCTTGAATATCAATGTGATGTTGGCTTCGTAAAATGATTTGGGGAGAATTCCATCTTTCTCAATCACCTGGAATACCTTCAGTAGGATTGGTATCAGCTCCTCCTTAAATGTCTTGTAGAATTCTGCTGGAAAGCCATCTGGACCCAGGCTTTTTTTTGTAGGTAGTTTTCTTATTACATAGTCAATTTCCTTGGTTGTTATTGGTCTATTTAGGGTCTCAATTTCTTCTTGTTCCAACCTAGGTAGGTTGTGTGATGTCAGAAAGTTCTCCATTTCCCTAAGGTTTTCAAGTTTGTTTCCATACAAGTATACATAGTAGTCTCCAATGATCTTTTGTATTTCTTCAGGGTCAGATGTGACTTCATCTTTTCTGTTTCTGATTGTGTTTATTTGGGCTTTTTCTCTCTTTTTCTTGGTCAGTCTAGCTAGAGGACCATCAATCTTGTTTATCCCTTCAAAGAACCAGCTTTTTGTTTCATTGATTTTTTTGTATTATCTTTTTATCTTCTATGTCCTGAATTGGGCTGTTATTTTGGTGATCTGGATTCTTCTGCTGAAATTAGTGTTTTGGTAGTCTTGCTTTTCCAGCTTTCTTAGGTGGTTTGTTAGGCTATTAATTTGTGATCCTTCCATTTTCTTCATGTGCATTTGTATGTGTATAAATTCTTCTCTTACTACAGCTTTCATGGTGTCCCGAAGATTTTGGTAAGATGTTTCTTCATTTTCATTTGTTTTCAGGTATTTTTAAATCTCTGTTTGATTTCATTGTTGACCCAGGAGTTGTTTAGCATCATGCTATTTAGTGTCCATGTCTTTGTGGGTTTTGGGGGGACCCTGTTGGTGTTAATGTTTATTTTTATTCCACTGTGGTCCGAGAAGGTACATGGTAAAATTTGGGTCCTTTTAAATTTGCTTATACTTGATTTATGGCCAAGTATGTGGTCAATCTTAGAGTACATTCCATGTGGTGATGAATAGAATGTATATTCTATGGTCTTTGGATGGAGCATTCTGTAGGTATCAATTAAGTCCATTTGGTCAAGAGTCACATTGAGGTTTTGGATCTCATTGCCAATTTTTTGTCTTGATGATCTGTCTAGGGTTGTGAGTGGGGTATTGAAATCCCCAGCTATGATGGTGTTGGAGTCAGTATCCTTTTTTAGTTTACCCAGAAGTTGCTTTATGAAAGTTGGTGCTACTATGTTCAGTGCATATATGTTTAGGATGGATATTTCCTGTTGATGGATTGAAGCTTTTATCATTATGTAGTGGCCTTCTGTATCTTTTTTGATTTTTGATAGCTTAAAGGGTATTTTGTCTGAGATTAAGATCGCAACTCCTCCTTTCTTTTGTGTTCTGTTTGCCTGAAAATTTGTTTCCCATCCTCTTACTTTGAGTCTGTGAGTGTCCTTTCTAGTGAGGTGAGTCTCTTGAAGGCAATAAATTGTTGCCTGATGATATTTTATCCATTTTGCCATTCTATGTCTTTTCAGTGGTGCATTTAGTCCATTCACATTCAAGCTAATTATTGAAATGTGAGAGTTGATCCCTATCATAATGTTTTCAGAGTTGTTATTCTTTCTGTTTGTGTGTTGTCTTTCTTTTGGTTCTGGAGTTGGTTCATGTGTGTTTTTAATCTTTTGCCTGTACTCTTGTGAAGAACGTTGTTGTTCTTTTTTCCTTTTCTTCTGTGTTCAATACTTTCTTCAGTGTTTCTCGTAGAGGTGGTCTGGTGGCAGCGTAGGTTCTTAGGGATTGGATATCTGGGAAAGATTTCAATTCTCCCTCACTGATGAAGCTTAGCTTGGCTGGGTAGGTTATTCTCAGTTGAAATTGTTTATCTTTTAGAACTTTGAAGATAGGGCTCCAAGCTCTCCTAGCCTGGAGTGTTTCTGAAGATAAATCTGCTGCTATTCTAATTGGTCTTCCCTGGTAGGTAGTCTGACCTTTTTCTCTTGCTGCCTTTATGATTTTTTCTTTTATACCTACTTTGTTTAGGTGAATTATTTTGTGTCCAGGAGTTGGTCTTCTCATTTGTTGTCTTGCCGGGGTTCTCTAAATCTCTTGTGTTTGAATTTTTGCATCACTGATGAGATGAGGGAAATTTTCTTGAGTGATTTCATAAAATGTTTGTTCCAGTGTGGTCTCTGTTTCTCTCTCTGCCTCAGGAAGGCCAATTACTCTTAGGTTCCATCTCTTGACATAATCATTCACTTCTTGAAGGTTTTGTTCAGTCTTTTTGAGCTTCTTTTCCATGTTTTTGACAGTTTGAGTTAGTTCTGTATTTTGGTCTTCGAGCTCTGAGATTCTATCTTCTGCTTGGCTAATTCTGCTTTCCATGCTTATTAGTTTGTTATTTATTTCCATCACATTATTCTTTACTGCTGTTATTTCTGACATCAACTCCTTCCTATTTTCCTCTTGTCTGTCTTCGATTTTTTTTAAATTCTCTCTATTAATGTCTTAATGTATTAATGTCTTAATGTTTCATGTGACCAGTCATTCTGGGGCTCTTCATTGTTTGTGTCCCGAAGTCTGTTTTCCCAGTGTCTGACCTCCCAGGGGTCTGTGTGAGACCTATATTTTTATTTTGGTTTTTCTTCATTTGTGCGTTTTTTGTTGTTGCTGTTGCTTTTTCTTTTTTCCCCCTTCCCTACTTTTTCCTTCCCTCCACGTCACTGTCTTCTTTAATTCTGTTATGCAGGGGTGGAGGGGTTGTTTTTACTTCTGTTTGTTCAATCTCCTATTCTTCTTTATGTATGTCCTCTTACTTTGTTCAGTTCTGGAGTTGCACTGTAGGTTGGGGTGGTCCTTTTTGCAGTTTTGAGATTTACTTAAGGGGGGAGCTGTGATTCAAAATCTATCTGTAGGTCTTGGTATCCACTGACAGGTGTGTGATTAATCTGAAACCCACTTCTTACTGCCTTGGAATCTGTCCGTGCGGTGGGGCTGTAGGTTTACTCCCTGAAACAAAATGCGGTTAAGAGAGGGAAGAGAAAGAGCAGGCAGTGGGGGTAAGAGGGGAGTGGAGAGAGAGAGGAGTAAGGGTGAAAACAGATGAGTGTACCAACAAATGGAGAGAGAGACAAAAAATTGAAACATATAAAAACAATAGACCACAGCTACAAACTAACCAACTCCCAAACAAAAAAAAAACTAAAGCATACAATGTTATTAACATACAAGCTTACCAACCTCCTTATTGGTGTGCTATTCCTCTATACAAAGACAGGGTTGACAGAGAGAAGAAAAGAAGGGAAAAGAAGGAGAAAAAAGGGGGGGAGACAAAACAGAAGGAATAGAATCAAGTCAGTAGACTAACAGAACCAATCCAGCACACTCTGAGATTTTCGTTTAAGTCGAATGTCCTTCCAGCTCTGATTTCTAGCTGTCTTTTCAGGCTGGTAAGTTTGTTCGCAGTTAGGATCAGTTGCCCCTGGCCTGTTGTGAAGGGCAGTTCAGATCATCACTCAGTTCACGACTGCCTGGTTCACCTCTCAGCTCTGGCCTGTGTCTGTCAGGTCCATTTTTCCCCTTTCGGTGTCGTTACCTTGAATCGCCAGCAGGTGGTGTTATCCCTCGCTCCAGATGGTCTTTATCTCAGCTGCTCGCCCGCCCCTAAGGGGAGGGAGATGTTGCCTCCAGACACATGGGAGGAGACCTCCAGCCTGGCAGGACGTCCTGGTGGTAGTAGACCTCAGCAGATCTTGCTGGCAGGGGCTTCAAGGTCTGAAGTCGTGGATCGCCTCAGGCAATCCACGTG
>NW_007247400.1:695017-704449 GCF_000164805.1 Carlito syrichta
GGCGGCAGCGGCAGCCACAGAAGCTGCCCAGACCGGGGTGATGCCTCAGCGAAGTCTACGGCTGAGCTCCGTGTGAAGGGCAGACTGCCGATGATGGGATCTGCAGCCTCCAGAGAGAGAACCAGAGTCTCTTTGCATTCTCCTTGGTGGAAAGTCTCACAGCCTGAGCTGCCCTGCCACCATCTTGCCAGAAGCCCAACCAATTCTTAGATGCATTTTTTTTCTCTTAAATAATTTAAGCGGATGTTTCTATTTGCTAATTTTTTTTTAAACTTGCTAATGTCATTTTTTTTTTACATTTTGATGTTTTACCTGATCAACATTGCAATCCGTTGTTTCTTGTGTATCACTACTGAGTGCCAGCTAGAGTCACCGACATTGTGAGCTTACTTACCAAGAAGAAAACAAACAAACAAACAAAAAACTCATGAATCCCACTTCTCAATAAATATGTATTAGCTCTTTGATCTGGACACTAGACTAGGTTCTAGGGATACAAAGATAAATAAGACGATTTTATTTTCTTTAAGGAGCTTAGAATATAGCGAGAGAAAGTCCAACATTAGAATGCAGTGTGATGAGTTCTAGAGTAAACAGTACGCATTTGAGTGACAAAGAGTGAGTTTTAACAGAACAAGAAAGACATAAAGGGAAGGGAAATACTGGATATGGATCTTGACGTATAAGAAGTTATTTATATAAATGTTTGATTGAGGACATACTTTTTAAGTAGAGGAAACAACTCAGGAAAAATTATAGAAGCCTAAGCCTCATGAACTTTAGGTAGCTTGGTAAGACAGGTCACAAAGTACTTGTTAGGAAGCCATAGAAAAAGAAACAAGAGAATGAAAAAGGGACAGATATGAAAGTTTCTTATAAGTAGTACTAATGTTTGGACTGAACCCTGATTTAGGATGACGTTGAAGCTTTTTTAAAGCAAGAACACGGAATAGTTAAATTTATTTTTTAAAAAGCTGCATATGACAACACATAGTCATCATAGTTTCCTTGTGACACTTTCAGTGGAGCCTTAGAAATAGAAGCTAGACTACAAAATGAGGGGTGAATGAGAGATTATGAAATGGAACGTGAAAATAAAATATACTTTAAGGAAGCATTTTTGAGAAGCAGAGGAGTGAGATGTATCAAGAATGAGGACGAATAAGGCTATATTAAGGGAGAGCTTTTTTTTTGTTGTTTGAGTCAGCGTCTCACTCTGTCACCCAGGCTGGAGTGCAGTGGCACACTCACAGTCACCCCAGTGTCAACCTGCTGGGCTCAGGCAATCCTTCCACCTCAGCCTACCGAGCAGCCAGAACTACAGGCGTGCTCCAACACTCCCGGCTAATTTTTTGATTTATTGTAGAGATGAGGTCTTACCAAGTTGCCCAGATTGGTCTCGAACCCCTGGGCTCAGGCAATCCTCTCGTGTTGGCCTCCCAAAGTGGGGGATAGTTTTTTAAAACTCAAAGAGTCTTGATCATGTTTATCTTTTGGGGAAAGAAACACAGGAATGAGGAAGGAGAGTTTTATTACATAGAAGAGAGAAAAGATAACAAATAGTGAGAGAGTTTGGAGCTGGTGGAAGGGTAAAATTGGAATTGAAATGGAGAATACGTTTAAAGAGAAATGAAATTATTTGTCAAGGTAAAAGAACAGAAGTAAGGTTGGTTGAGAAGGGGGAAATTAATGGAATTCATGCCTGATGGCATTATTTTGTCTATGAGTCAGTTATCTGCTGAAAAGCAAAGGAGGAAGGTGGACAAACATCTTGAAGAGGGTTCCAAAGGTTTCAAAAAGATGCAGAGGGAAAGGAAGAGGCAGCTTCACGAGGACTACAGAGTGCTAGGGAGAGGCCAGTTGGGCTTACAGACTATGAATTTGCACTAACATAGCCACACTTTTATTAATCAGGGTAAGAAAAGAGGCAAAACCAAAAAGACCTCCAAATGCACCTCTCAGACAAAATTATAACGTATTTCCCTGCCCTGTGGGCAGTCCACAGAGGTGGTCTAAGCGAGTGGGCAGCTGTTCTCAATAGTGTCTTGTATAGATCAAGGATAAGGATAGTTCTGCAGTTTTTATGTGTCTTCCCAGAACATTCTGGACTTTACCTCTCCAGCCAGCAGAACAAGGAATGCTTTGCAAGGCTGAATGGATCAAGCTTGGAAGTGACATAAATCACTGCTGCTCCTAGTTCATGGTGAGAACTTGCTTCTGGTCACACCGGACTGCAAGTGGGTAGAGTTGTGGGATGGACGTGAGGTCCTACTAAAAACCTGGGATGAAATCTCCACCACAGGACTGCTTTGGATTATTCTTGCTGTGTTAATTGAATGAGCATAGAAACCAAGAAGTAGATGCTTGAACTATTGAAATGTTTAGGCAAGTGTGGCTTTCAAGAGAAATTTTAGCGAAAGTTCAACCAAGGCAAGGAGCTGGAAGAGTTTCTCAGAAAATACATAATCTAAAGGGTTTTTATTTAAAATTGTATCTAAGAATTACAGTGTATATTTATAAATCAATCATTTTACATTCGAAATATAGATTACCCTTAACTTCTAAATACATGAAGAGTTGTGACAGCCTATGAATATTTGTGTGAATGAAGAACAAAAGACATACCTACTAAGAATGAACTAGTTTCTATGATTGAATATCGGGGCGTTTGGCTCCCACTTTTATGAATAGTTTCTAAGCATTTTTCTAACTCAAATCTCTTCCCTCTTTCTTGCCTTTTATTTGGAGAGGAGAGTGCACTACCACCTGAATGCACCCCTGCAGAGTATTTCATCAATTCAAATTAAAGATGTATTTTACAGTTGTCACTGATATATGACTTTGAGAATGTGAACCGCCGTATAAATTTTCAATGTTCCCATCCTCATAAAAATCACATTTACCTCAGAGCCATGTCTGGCTTTGCTATTCATTATTCAATTGGAGTCAGAATTTTTCATTTTCAATATTATAATTAATTTGAATATTATTAAACGTTGTCACAACTGGCAGATCGTCAGCTTTCCTTGACCTCCTAACAAGTATTCACTTTCCTTTTAAATACTTTATTTTTATTCTTAATCTCTTTCAAAACAAAACGGAACATTTGCTCTGTCTCTAAAAATTCCACTTAACAAAACAGATCCGATCCTCTTTCCTCACTTCTTACCCTTTTATTTAACAGGAGTTATTTTCTGTCTTACACGCCCACAACAGTGTCTGCCTGACTACCTGAAAGTCAACGCATGTAGGATTTGCATTAGGGAAAACGTACGTGTTTTGTCAACTTTGCATCCCACACAGACATCGTGGGTTCTAAGTTTAGAATAGAATTTCAAACCAATATAAGTGATATTTCATGGTGGGAAAAGAAAAAAACAGATTTGTGAAAGGCACTGGGGCTATAACTCCATGCTGCCTTGGCATGGTCAGTACACAGGATCGATGGTTGGGTATGAAGAATAATATAGAAAGCACCCTTGTCCCCAAATGTGTCACCCACTAAGGAAGCCTGTTATATACAAATCAAAGTCTTGGAACTGTAATTTAAAAATTGAATTTGTGAGTTTTCTATCAGAAGGCAAATAACATCTGGAATACCAAATTCAATGAGCAAAGGAATGGCACATTCCTTCACAGAAGCTATGTGTTGCAGGCCTGTTCCCTTTGCAGACACCGTACATTTACCGTGGCATCCGCCCTCATGGGCCTGGACACAATCTTGAAACGCTGCCTGACACCACAGTCCGTGTAGCCATGACTGTCATCCCAGTTGGCCTTTTTGATGGACTGAAGTGCCATGAGCTGTAAAAGGGAGTCAGAGGGACTGACTGAGAAGCTGAAGCCGTTGCTGAAAGAACAAACAGGAGCATTGCCAATGCCAAACCCCAAGAACCTCTAAAGGAGGGTAAGGGCTGCTGTATCTTTGTGTACGTAAGTTCTTGGCATTGCAATCTGCAGAGACAATCAATTCTGACAATTCACTATTTCATTGAAACTATAAAAAATCAGCAGTTACTTCAGCTGGTTCAAATTAGAAGGCTCTATAATTTTGTTTTGCTCTGGAAATGTTGTGGACTACAGACACGTTTGATTTAGTCACTGATTGCATTTACATTCCACTGGATTAATCTAGCAGCATCATACTCTTTTTTCTTTTAACAGAAAGCATAAAAGCAAAGGCAAGGAAAAGAAAAAAAGTGTTATTATCAAGAAAAATTATTAGGCAGCTACCTACTCACAGGTGGCATTTATTTCAAAGTGTGATTAGCTTAGAGGTGTTTAGGACACGTACATTTACACTTTTAAGGATCTTAGAAATAGTTAAAGCTAATTTTGTCATGTAACAGAGGAAAAAACTAAGACGTGTAAAGGTTAAGTGGCTTGCTCACATTTACACAAGTAATTAAAGAGCCTGAACTAGAATCTCAGCCCAGTGCACTTTACATTATCCCCTCATCAAGCCTTTCTGGATTTGAACAAGAATCCCACTGACCATAAATGCCAACCCCCTTCTGTTTATATGAATCCTAAAAAGAAGTGGGTGGTTTTACGTGATATCCACAGAGATGTGAATAATACTACCAGTATTTTCTCCATTTTCCAATTCTTTTTCCATCTATATATTTGCTTAATTTTGTCCTATTTTATAAAGACTTTTTCCATGGGATAAGGCAAGTTATGAGTGTGGCTCTGGATAACCCCAGTTTCATTCAGGTCAATTCAGATTAAGACCGCCAAAGAAAGAGATCATGTTTCTCTCCTGTTGTCTATATATAAAAGTTATAGAGATAGGCCATGAAGAATGGTCTGGCTTAAATTACATGCATAGTTCTCGATCAATCTCCTGACCTGGAGAATGGGACACTTTGATTGGCTCAAGCTAATATCGTGTGACCTGAGGGGCTCAGTACAATGATTGAAAGCCTCTCCGGAAGGCTTCAGGATAGGGATACAAGGCAAAAGCAGCTACCCAGGAAGGGGGATGTTATTGCTAGAAGATAGGAAAAAAAAATACAATGGCCCCTTGAACTTGGGAGTTGGGGACACTGACCCCCAAGCAGTTGAAAATCCACATATAACTTTTGACTTCCAGAGATCATACTTAATCCTGAATTGTACCCCACATCTTTAAAATTAAAAACTAAAAAAAAACAAAAAAAGCCAAAGATCTTAACTAATAATTGCCTACTATTGACCAGAAGTCTTACCAATAGCACAGTTGATTAACACATATTTTATATATATATTATATACTCCTTTTTTTTTTTTTGAGTCGGAATCTCACTCTGTCGCTCAGACTGGAGTGCAGTGGCCGCTCCCGGCCATCGCAGCCTCGACCTGCTGGGCTCCGGTGATCCTTCCGCCTCAGCCTTCCAGGTAGTTGGAACTACAGGCGTGTGCTACCACGCACGGCTAATTTTTGATTTATTGTAGAGATGAGGTCTCACCAAGTTGCCCAGGCGGGTCTCGAACCCTTGGGCTCAGGCCATCCCACCATGCCATCTTGAAACCAGTCTCCTCTCCTCTGCAAAATCATCAACCCAGTTCTCTGCGTTCCCTTCACATTCACCCTTTCACAGAGAAAGGGCCATTCCTTGAAGGCATCTTTTCTCATGCAAGTGGTTCAACAGGCAGTATTTTCTCTTGTTCCTTAGAATGTGCCCTTCTTACTTCTCATTATCTTTCCAAAAGCTCTCTCCTCCCATCTCCAAAATTCATGTATTTACTATATCCCTTCTCATCATCTTTTCATGTTCCAGCTAGCCCCCTCATGCATTGGAAAGTTTAGCACCTACGTGTTTCCCATTTCTGTTTCTGTCATAGAACCAAAGTGCTGTGCAGAGTCATATTGGAGCCTGGGGCAAAAGAAAAGTGTGAGCTCTTCCATCTATTTATAAAAATACCCTCCCATATTGTTTCAGTCTATCTATGCCGCTTTAACAAAATACCATAGACTGGGTAGTATAAACGAGATAAATTCATTTCTCACAGTTCTGGAGGCTGAACTATCAAAGAACCTCACTTCCTGGTTCACAGGCAGTGTTGTCTAGCTGTGTCTTTGCGTGGTGAAAGGGGCAAGACAGCCCTCTAGTTCCATTCAAGAGGGTTCTGCCCTCTTATGACCCAGTCACCTCCCAAAAGTCTCCATCCATCATTACCTTGGTTAGGGATTTAACATATGAATTTTGGGGAGACAGAAACGTTAGGACTATAGCATGCATTTTGAACCAAACGGAAAAAGTTGATAAAAGTTCTACAGTCAGAACACACGATGGCATAGAAAGCCCCCCATTGCCTAATCTGTTTGAATACCATTGTCCACTCCCATAAATCTGTTCAATTAAAGACACAGGCACACAACAGCCTAGGAATTTTGAGTTGTTTGTAAGCGACAGTGTATATGAACACATAGGAACAGCATTTGAGCATGTACCAGATGCCAGGAACTGTGCTAAGAACTTTTCACCAACATTTAAACTTAGAGATGTCATCTCTCTAAACTTTAGAATAAAGGCTTTGTCCATCTTGTTCACAGAGTCATATTGTGTCTTTATACCTAGCACAGGGCCAGGCCCTTGACATGAGTTATTATAGTAGCAATACAAATATTGAAGTAAAACTGAATATGAACTTGGAATACAAACTTCAAATGATTTATCTCTTTTCTAATATTTGCCTGAACTCTTTAAGACTAGATCACTTTTAATGGTTTTATGTTTGTAAAAAGGCTTTCCTAACTCAGTTAGAATGTTAAATAAACAGGTCTTAAGAAATTAGAATCAGTTGGAATCTAATTTCAAGTGTGTAGATATTTTTCCTTAGCTGGTATAATGGATTTATATAGGAAAATTAATTCTACTTCTAGGCATGTCAGATGAGGTAATTTGTTCCAATTCTCCCACAAAAAGTAATAAGAAAAGTTTAAAAGACAAGGACAAAATATTTGTTTAAATCCTGTATTTTATAACTAATAGGCCATGATCCAGTGAAGATGGAAGCTCAGATTATGAACTTCTTTTCCCTTGCATTTATATGTCATTTCAAAACAAACAACTGAAACCTGAGAGGCCGAGTGGCACTTTTGACAGTCTCCATGCACTAGAACAAGGATTTGGAATACGAGTCCTCACAAAAGAGAATGGACCTTCTGATCACTTCACTGAAGTACTGCACCCTGGGAGTGAAAGGCAAATTTAAAATAGACAGCCTCCTAAAATATGAAACAAATGCAGTGTCTGCTGTTGGATGCTTGGACAAACAAATATATATATATAATATATAATGGAATATTATTCGGCCATATAAAGAAGGAGAGCGGCTGCTTTTGCCAACATGGAAGAAACTGGGGCTGTTATATTAAGTGAAATAAACCAGACGCAGAAAATAATAATGTAAAATCTCACTTATATGTGGAATCGAAAAAAAACAACACAGAAACAGAGTGAAAGAGCAGTTATGTGAGGTTGGAGGGAAGGGGGAATGAGAAGATGCTGGTCCAAGGGCATAAAATTGCAGCTACATAGGATAAGTAAGTCTAGAGATCTAATGTACAACATGAGAACTACAATTAATAATATTATATTGCATACTAATAATTTGCCAAGAGAATGGACATTAAGTACTCTTACCGCACACAAAAAAAAGAAAGGTAATTAATTATATGAGATGATAGCTATGTTCATTTACTTGACTACGGTAAGTCCCCTACATACAAACCTTCAAGTTATGAACTTTCAAAGATGTGAACATGCATTTGCAAGTCCAATTACATAAGCTAGCTCATGTGTCTGGCATACATTGTCATGTCTGACTGCAGTTCAGACTCACATAATATTTAATCTGAAAATCGTATTGAGATACTTGTGCAAAGCTGTTTTGCTAAGACATGTGGCCAAAGCAATAATAATAAAATATAAATGCTCTCTAGAGGAAGATAATATCCTAGCCCAAGTATTTTTTATCAAATGTTTGCAAATACAGTTCAAATACAAAGGTTTTGGGGAGTTTTGGGTGGGGGAAAGCTCTGGTACTAAAGACACAAAAGAACATGAACCAACAAAATCAGAAATAACAGAGAGTGGAAAAAGACTTCAAAAGGAGATAAAAGACAAGAGTAAGAATTTTGATAGAGAATAAAAACCTACAGAAAACAACGGGAATTCTAGAACCAAAAAAAGTCAATAGCTCCAGACTAAAACTCAGAGAAACAGCTAAAAATACAGATAGTAGGATGCAAGATAAAGAATGTCTATTATTTATACAATTTGAGTCCTCAAAAGACCTGTGATATCTTAGGAGATAGTGATAATACATTTCCAAAACTGAAAAATGTTATTAAGTTACAGATTCAAGAAGCGTGAGGAACTCCGTGCAAAATGAACACAAAGACACCTCTTCCAGACATACCAGTAAAACCACCGAAACCAAAGGCATAAGAAAAACGTCTAAATACTACAAGAGCAAATAAGAGAGTTACCTTAAAAGGAGAATCAGTGAGATTTACAACTGACTTGCAAGCAGGAAAATGTAAGTTAGAAAAGAATGAAGTTACTTCTTCTTTAGTATGAAGAAAGAAAATAACTGACAACTTAGAATTCTATTTCTAACTACACATATCTTTCAAAAATAGAGGAAAAATTAAGACATTTTCATAAACTCAAAATGTGAATCTTTAATCATAAGCCTGGCTATACTGTAATGAAACAAATATTAAAAAATATAAAAGATTAAAAAATATAAAAATCACTATTTAATCACATAGAGAGTACCTTGAGGAAAGAAATTAAGAGGCAACCAAAAAAAGGTGTGCATTTGAGAATATCTTAGCCGGGCTCGGTGGCTCAGCCTGTAATCCTGCGCCTTTGGGAGGCTGAGGTGAGTGGATTGCCTGACCCCGCAGGTTCAAGACTCGCCTGGGCAGCAAGACCTCATCTCTACAGTAAATCAAAAAATCAATCAGGCGTGGTAGCGCATGCCTGTAATTCTGGCTACTTGGAAGGCTGAGGCGGAAGGATCGCCGGAGCCCAGCAGGTCGAGGCTGTGGTGGCCGGAAGCGGCCACTGCAATCCAGTCTGGGCAACAGAGTGAGACTCCAACTCAACAAAAAAAAAAAGAGAATATCTTAGTGATGTTGATCTATAAAACAATACAGTATGTCCCTTACATATGAATAAGTTCCATTACAAGAGTACTTTTAATAAGTCCAATTTGTTCATAAGTCCAACAAAGTTATCTTAGGTACTCAACTAACGCAATCGGCTATATAGTGCTGTACCAGCTACATCACTGCTTTTATGCTTGCTTCTGGACATCTTAGGCTTGAAATAAAGATACTGTGCTACTGTACTCTATACAATACTGTACAGTAAAGTACACAAAAGCCCAGCCACTTGTAGAGGATGCTTGTACATGACAATGTATGTCAGACAT
>NW_007247400.1:704469-777168 GCF_000164805.1 Carlito syrichta
TTTGAAAGTTTGCAACTTGAAGGTTCGTATGTAGGGGACTTACTGTAATAAGAACAATTTGGGGGCACAAAATATAGAAATTACCATACATAAAAGCAACGTCATAATTATAGTATTCCAAATTCCATGAGCGTTCAGGAGCAAGGTCAAAATAACAATTATTATGAGACTTTGGTAAGTAAAAAATAATATTTTCTCTAGAGACCACTATAAGAATCAAAAGTGCATACCATCCAAGCTAATAGAAGACGAAATGGAATATTTAAACATTCAATCTAAAAAAAGGCCAGAAAGGAGAGAACACCCAAAGCGAAAAGGACAAATTGAAAGAGTAGACTAAGACAGTAAAGCTAGAGATATTGGTAATTAAATTAAATTTAAAAGAGCTAAATATTCTGTTTTAAAGATAAAGGGAGACTGGATTAAAAATACAAAATTTAATCATATGTTTTGTACAAACCCTCATCTGAAATATAAGGATACAGAAATATGAAAATACAAAAGATGAAAAATTTATACTTTGTAGTATTAACCCAACAAAGCAGGTATGACTATATGAATTTCCAACAAAGCCATCTCTAAGGCAGAAAGCAATTACTAACAATAAAGGCACTTTATAATGAGACAAAGTTACCATATACCAGAAAGATACAATAACATTAAATTTTTATGCCCCAATATCATATTTCTTGAACAATATAAAGCAAAAATCTATACAACTTTATGGGAAAAAGTAGATAAAACCACACTTCTCTTACTAACTGATCAAATAGCAGGACAAAAATAAATCAGAAAGATACAGAAATATGAAAGATTTGAACAACACAAATATTATAATTGGGTACACACAGTACAGTGTACCCAAGCTACAGAATAAACATAATTTTCAAAATGAAGCATCTATTATTTTAAAAATTGATCACATGCTGACTATAAAGCAATTCTCAAAATAGTTCAGAGACTAAAATAATACAGAATATATTGTCTGATGACAATACAATTAAGCTAGCCATAGCAAAAGATCAAGATCACTGGAAAATCTTTATATGTGTGGAATTTAACAAATGTACTAATAAGTAACTTATGGGTTAAAAAATAAATTTCAAATGAAAAAAGATATTTAGATGATGATACTGAGGAAAAGCTGTGTACAAATGGAGATCAACAGCTATTAATACATGCATAAAAAGAATGAGAGCTAAGCATTCATTTTAAGAAGTCAAAAAAAAGAGAATAAACTCTGAAACAGAAAAGTGGAAGAAAGGAAAAGAATGAGAAAATGCAGAAAATGTTTAAAAAGGGAAAATGATCATATAATAATGAAGATCAGCAGAGCCAAAATTGTGTTCCTTAAAAAGAACAATAAAATGAATAACTCCTTAGAAAGATTAATAAAGTGCCAAAGAAAATAATAAGGAAGGGGAGAGAGAGAGAGAGAGAGAGAGAGAGAGAAAGTGTCAGAATAGAAAAAAAAATCCCATGATTGCTGCAGACATTAAAAGTAAAATAAAATATAAGATAAAATATTATGGGTGACTTTATGACTGCTTTAGTTTTCTAGGACTGCTGTAACAATTGAGTGCAAAATGAATGACTTAAAATAATAAGCACTTATTTCGCAAATCTGGAGGCCAGAAATCTGACATCAAGGCAGCAGGAAAGTTGATGGCTCTGAGGGAGAGTCAGACCCACAGCTGTCTCCCAAACTCCCAGAATCCTAAGGATTATTGGCTGCCAGCAATCCCAGATGTCCCCTGGCTTGTAGCAACATAACCTCCAGCTCTGCTTCCATCTTCTCAGGACTGTCCCCTGTGACTTTCCCTGGTCCTCTGTATATTCTCCTCATCTCGAGGGCATTTGTATTTGGGTTTAGAGCCCATTCGGTTAATCCAGGATAGACTCATCTCAAGCTCCTTCACTTCATTACATCTGCAAAGACCTTTCTTCTAAATAAAGTCACACGCACAGGTATTGAGGGCTGGGACTCCGTCTCGTTGTTTTAGTGACTACAGTCCTACAATTGCAATACGTTTGGAAAGTTATATAAAATAGACAAACTTTTAAAAAAAATACAAATTGCCAAAACCAACAAAAGAAAATTTAGAAAATATGAATAGCTTGAAAAAGAAATTAAATCCATAATTTACCATGTTCTCAAAGGAAGAAATCAGATTTATTATTTAAGGATAAATGAATGTAAGTGTTAACACAAAATCTTCAAGAGAATGGATAAAGAATTATCACTCTAAAACATGTTTTAACAGTTCATAATAACCTCAACCTAAAACCAGACATGAAAATTACAAGAAATAAAAATTTCCAGCCAGTTAATTGCTTCGTAAGTATAGATGCAAAAATCCTAAGCAAAAATTATCAAACTACTTCAGCATATGTGAAAAAGGGCACATCGATTTGCATTTCTCTGATAGTTAATGAGGCTGAGCATTTTTTATTTTTTATGTATCTGTTGGCTGCTTGTATCTTTTGACACATGTCTATTCATGTCTTTTGCCCACTATTTAATGGGACTGTTTTTCTTTGTTTTGTTTTCCTTTTGACACTTTTGAGTTCCTTGCAGATGCTCGATGTCAGGTCTGTGTCAGATACACAGTTGGCAAATATGTTTTTCCCATTCTGTGGGCTGTCTCCCCACCGTCTTGATGGTTTCTTTTGCTTTGCAGAAGCTTTTCAGTTTGATGAGGTCCCACTTGTCTATCTTATCTCTTATGGCATGGGCTTTTGGGGTTTTGATCAGGAATTGGTTGCCTATTCCAATTTCCGTAAGGGTATCTCCTGCATTTTCCAAGATTCTTGAAGTTTGGGGTTTCACATTTAGGTCTTTGATCTGTTTGGAGAGGATTTTTGTGTATGGTGATAGGTAGGGGTCCTGTTTTAATCTTCCGCATATGATCAACCAGTTTTCCCAACATAATTTACTGAATAGGTTCTCCTCTCCACAGTGGTTGTTGTTGGAAGCTTTGTCGAAGATGAGTTGGTTGAGGAATTGAGGTTCTGCTTCCGGAATCTCTATTCTGTTTTATTGATCTCTATGCCTGTTCTTGTACCAATACCAGGTTGTTTGGATTATTGTAGCCTTTTTATAAAGTTTAAAGCCTGGAAGCATGATACCTCTGACTTTGTTTCTTTTCCTAAGGATTATTGTGGATATTCATGGTCATTTATGTCTCGAAATGAATTTCTGTATTGTTTCCAGGTCTGAGAAGAATGATGTTTGTAATTTAATGGGTATAGAATTGAACCTGTAGATTGCCTTTGGTAGAATTAAAATCTTAAGAATGTTGATTCTTCCAATCCATGAGCATGAAACTGAGATACTACCTAACTCCAGTAAGAATAGCCATCATTATTAAACAAAACCCAACAGATACTAGTAAGGATGAGGAGAAAAGGGAACACTTCTACACTGTTGGTGGAAATGCAAACTAATTCAACCTCTACAGTAAACAGTGTGGCTATTCCTAAAAGAACTAGAAATTGGCCTTCCACATGATCCGGTAGTTCGCCTTCTGGGAATATACCTGGATGAACTTAAATCACTCTACAATAAATGCACATGCACATGCATGTTTATTGCAACACTATTTACCATAGCAAAAACATGTAACTAACTGTGCTGCCCATTGAAATTGGACTGGATTACAAAAAAAATGTGGTGCATACACATGATGGAATATTACACAACCATAAAGAAGAGCAAAATTATGGACTTTGCAGCAACTTGGATGGATTAGAGTCTATAATATTAAGTGATTTATCACAGAAACAAATATCTAAGTACCATAGCTTTTCACTCATAAGCAGACCCTGAACATTTACCATAATACTATAAGACATGGATTGCCAATAGCTGGAAACTGCCAGGGGAGGGAGGAGCACCTAACATTAATAAGGGTACCTGATCTCAAACCAGGCAAAGTAGGGACCAAACTTTACCTGTATGGTGACCACTTTATGCCTAATCTTGAATTGTAACCCACATCTTTAAAATAAAATAAATTTTAAAAAGAGGGCACGTCCATGTCCAGTTTGGGAATACTTCTGGAATACATTTGGTTTAACATTAGAAAATAATTAATATAACTTACCACATTAAATAAATAGGAAGAAAAAAATCACATGACCATCTCAGCAGATGTAGAAAAAATATTTGATGTAATAAAAAAGTTTTTGATTTATATGTTTAAAAACACTAAGGATCTTCCTTAATCTGAAAAAAGGTCCTTACATAAAACTTAGAGCAAACCGCACATCTAAATCTTGAAATGTTGAAAGTTTTTCTTGTGAAACTGGGAACAAAACATACTTTTCTATTTACCATCAAACTGGAAGTGGTAGTCTTATTGCAATAAAGAAACGAATACTAAAATGTTGAAAGATTTAAAAGGAAGAAATCAAAACATCACTAATCGCAGCTGAAATGCTTATGTACATAGGAAATAGAAAATAGTCTTTAAAAAAACTATTAGGATTGATAAACTAGTTTAATAGGTAAAAGCTGGGAAAGCCATTTTGGAAAACCAATGTTAATACTAATCTCACTCTCCAGGATATACTTAATATAAATAGAAGCACGTGTCCACATGTGCCCCAAGAGACATACATAAAGAGGCTTAGCCGTACTGTTAGTAATAGCAAAAAATTGTAAACAAAACCAAAATTCATGAACAGTAGAATGGATAAATAGTAAACTGATACACTGGATTACTATTCGGTAAGGAAACTGAGCACGCTGTAGCTATGTACAACATCGTGGATACATCTCACAAGCCTAATGTTGAGAAAAAGAAGCTAGACACAAAGGAATACATGTTGTACAGCATTGCTGTGTTTGTATAAATTTTTAAAACAGGAAATGCAATTACAACATTTGAGAATGCATACTTAGACACCAATCAAATAAATCATAGGAGCCATTATCACAAATGTCAGGAAAGGAGTTAATCTTCTGGAAGGAGAAAAGGATTGTCACTGGGAGGGGGCCAGAAATGCCGAAAAGGTTTCATTTTTTGATCTGGGTGGTGGTTACTTGTTTTGTATTAAACCACCAAGATATATATTTTAAAAATATATTTTCTACATGGTCTATCTATTTCACAATTGAAATGGTTAAAAGAAATAACTTTTTTTAAAATTTGATCAGGGGCATTACGAAAACTATTAATATTAATAATTTATGAACAGTGCCAGGATTATCATGAAATGAGCAAGGCACTTTCCTTAAGAACAACACTTCAGGGAAAATCAAAAAACTCAGTGATCAAGATAAATAATATTTTAACGGAATATTTTAAAATATTATAATAAAATATCAAAACACATAAATACAAAGACAAGATCGATATGCGCTCAACTGTTTTGCATGATTTGCGTGTGTAAATTGATTTAATCTTTGTAAGAACCCTATGAGATGGAATCTATGATTATTTTAGCTTTTACTATCAAGAGACCTATGACACAATGGAAAGCAATTATTGTCCCAAGGTCACCCAGCTGGTCCATGGCAAACTTTGAGTTCAGACCACAGTCATTGGCTCCAGAAGCCATGCTCTCAGGCATGACACTCTACTTGCCTACTTGTGATAGGAGCCAATGCAGTCTGGTTGTGACAGCCGGTGATTTCTTCGATGTTATTCTCATTCTTTCTACGGAGCATATGTCCTCTATATCATGTATTGGTAAGGGATTATTGTATTGGGAGGGGAGATACAATTGGAGGAAGAATATTAGGGAAAGCTTTATGAAGCCTCTCTTGTCCTAAGTAAGTCTGATTCTCATAGTGTTGGGATATGTCAAGCAACCAAGAAAATCTCCTGGTATTCTCCAGTCAAGTGATTCCAACTCACTGCGGTAGTTCATACTACTCCTGTAAAAGTTAAGTCCAGAAAAGTTAATATTGGATAAATATAGTTGAATAAACAATACAGATGCATCGTTATTAATTTGAAAATCATACCACAGTGATTTGGTACATTTGAAAAGTAGCTTAGAAAACTACGAAAAATGTGATGGCTTTTTATTTGTAGGAATAAGAACCTCACTAGGAAGTATGTGACTTCAGTTTTACTTACCTTTTGAAGTATGAACTTATGAATCAAACAACATTACTCATCTGATGTCTTCTGCTAAAGTTAGCTCAGTCTGGGCCAGAAGAAACAAGGGAGAGAATCAGTTTGATAAAAGTGCACAGAGCAGCTCACAATTCAGAAGTGGCTCAAAAAATAGCTCTTAGTTTTCCCAAGTGCAACAGTAGTCTTGGAGAAGAGAGAAAGAAACAGGGGGAAAAATTAGGAAACTAAATAATTCCAATAAATATTAATGAGAGATAGCACTTTTCAGGCAGAGCTATGTAGGTAGAAAGGAAATAGAATTTGTGAGAGAATAAATTTCAATACACAGTTATTTATAGATATGGGAAAATGAGTTCTGTGGAATTTCAGTCCTTCTTAAGCTATGACAATGTCCATTTTTTTTCAAACAAGTCGAACTTTCTGAGAAATAAGGCTTGCTATAGGCTGCCAATATATCTCGCTAGAACGTGAAAAATCCCATTAAACAACCACTTTTAAAAATCTTTCCTAAATAGCTACTCTGATGGTTTCATAGAATATAACTCTTGGTCTATTTCCTGAATCTTAAAAATTCTCTTGAAGTTTCTGACTTTCTTACTTTCTGTTTTTCATCAAACTATGATGGCATAAAATATCACTTAAAAAATAAGAGTTCTGCTTTTGGAATGCTCTGTATGTGACCGTGGTGGAAACAGAGTTGAGAAAGTGAAACTGAAAAGCTGAAACAGAACTCCAGGTACTGAACCACGGAAGGTGATGAAAGGGTTAAGGTAAGACTCAGGGTATCAATCACAGTAAGAAAAATAAGAATTAAATGTTTAAAGTGCTATTGTGAGAATGTCACCGTTTTCTATTCTAAGCTTAAATTAGCAACCCGTGAAGCAAATTTCGCTGAGGCTCATTTTGAAAATTTTAGAATGAAAATTAATAGACAAAATGTCAGGTCCAAAACTTTAGAAAAATCTTTGTGATGCTCAGTTGGGTCCCAAAGCTTTTCAATTTATCTCCTCCTCATTATTATTTTTTTTTTTTGGTAACAAAAGGAGTTATTTTTGACTGTTAGTGTTTCCATGCAACCATCTTTGACTGTTAAAGTCAGAGATGGATCTGTCAGAGCTGTCAATATCTTTCTGTGTTTGGGATTTCATTAGCCTTTCATCTGAACATATAGAGCTTTTGTGTTTTGCGGTTTTGTTTTTTCACGAGCATACGAGCATGAATGCAAAAGAAACTGAGCTAAGAATGGCAGCTACAACTCTTCTGACCAAAAAAAAAACAGATAATGCAAAAAGGACCAATTTTTAAAAGAGAAAACGTTTTGGGCATTAGAGGTTTTGTGACTCTAGCAATATGTGTCTCTTTTCTGAACTGTGATTCATTACTGTCAATCACCACCCTATTGCACAATTCTAGACCCTGTTACTCGAATTTCTAAGTGCAAAGGAAAAAGTAAATGCCTCTTCAATACAAGTACGCTTGTTCAAGTTCACTGCAATAGGGGTTTGTTGTTATTATTGTTTTCTGTTTGTTTGTGTTCTGCACAGGGATCTAAGGGAATGCCAGCAATACAGAGTTCCCTTCGAGTCGGGGTTCAAGAAATAAAAGCTCAAAACTTCCAGGAAGACCTGTCAGTTTGTCCTGAATGTCAGGAGGCAGCAGTGAGCTGTGGACCACTCTTTCAGGGAGATGAATGATGGCCACTGCGGCATACAAATAGACACCATGAGAAAACAATCGCCACTTGGAGAGAACATTAAACTCTCCATTCTCCCTCCATAGATTTTCCTTTCTCAGTAAACAGTAATGGAGCCCTACTCAGTTACTGTGCTCGGCCTGCGCGTAACCGTGAACAAGTTACCACTGCAGCTTCAAAGAGATTATAACCAGGGAATGTACACCAGACTAACACTGGAGAAACAGAGGAAGGTTCTCCAGGCCATTGCCCCTCATTTGCCCCCCGAAGGCAGGGAGTTTATTAACACAACAATGGAGCAGAGTCCATTTTTGAGAGGCAACCAAAAACCGTAAGCTTTATCCTTTTAACCATTTCATTTTTAAGACTTTGAAAGACCTAGAGCTTTGTCCAATGCATTAGCTCTGTGAGAGAGGTTAGTTTGTGAGAATATGTGAGTCTCCTCACCTCACAGAAACTAATGAACCAGTTATCACACTACATCACTGTTCTGCTCAGCTCCCTTCATGATTTCCCACTGCACCTGGAGTAAATCCTAGCCTTCTGTATGTCTACAAGGCCCTGCATGTCATGGTACTGAATGCCTCTCTGATCTCTTTTAATCTTTCCAACTATTACTGCTATCACAAAAACTTCATTTCTGCCTTCAAATGCGCCAAGTTTTTTCTCATGTCAAGACATTAGTGTGTTCATTTGGCTTGAAATTCTCTTTGTCCAGATGGTCGCATGGCTGTCTTCTCACCATTCAGGTCAACTCACAATTGCATCGAGTAAAGCAATGGCCTCTTTTGGCCCCTTCCTCCCATCAGCAACCCTTCCCCCAGGTAATCTGTCAGATTTTCTCTTTTGACTGCTCTTGGCCTTTATCTACACCTCAAATTATGTAAGTATGTGTGTTTACTGAATTGCATTGAATGTCATATAATCCTGTGGACATTGCATCTTTTTTACCTTTCTATGACTAGAGTGTAAAATATTGCCTTGCCTCATAGGAAGTCCTCATAAAAATATTTGCTGATGATGCAATGAGTTTCAATAATTTTCAAAAATATGTATTTTTTTATTTTATTATCGAGATGTGGGGTGTGAGTCAGGATTAGCTACAAAAGCATGCCGGTGAAGTTTGGGCCTCCGACTTCCTCTGACCCTAGGACCAGGTAGCCTTCGTGTTGTTACATGCATCTCCTTTCCCTGGCGGTGTCCAACAGCCAATCCCTCCCTTGTGCTAATGTGATTAATGTTCAGGTCCCCCTTATGAGTGAGAACATGCAGTATTCAGTTCTTTGTTTTTGTGATAGATCACTAAGTATGATGGTCTCCAACTCCATTCAATTTGCTGTAAAGTCCATGATTTTGTTCTTGTTTATGGCCATGTAATATTCCATTGTGTGTATATACCACATTTTCTTTATCCAGTCCAAATCTTCAGTGGACAGTAGTGTTGAGTCCATGTTTTCTCTATTGTGAATAGTGTGACAATAAACATGCATGTGCTGATGTCTTTCTTGTCGAATGATTTATGTCCTTCCAGTATGTTTCCAAGAGGAGGATGGTTGGATCATATGGAAGGTCAGTTTCTAGTTCTTTTATAAAGGATATAAGTTAGAATTTTGTAGATGAGAAAAACCCAGGAAGTAGGAATAATTTAGTTGAAACCTTAAGGATAAAGATTTAATTAGATTCTAAAAGAATTTGAGATAGATGATGAAGGGTATTCCTAAAAATTTAAGTAGTAAGAACTAGACCAATGAGATCTGAAATCTGCAAAAAAAAAAAAAGACTTCAAAAATGTGAAACAGGGAATATAGCATTATATTTGTGTTATAAACAAGTGAATTGAAACTGAAAGCAGAGAACTAAGTAGAGAGCTGCTGAAGAAATCCAGAAGAGAGAATGGTGTTCTTAAACTTCAGTAGATTCAAAGGGAAGAGTGGAGTCATATAAATACAGGCATTTAGGAGCACTATGGGATCAATAGGACTTGACTGATTAGGTGGAAGAATAAACAAAGGGTGTGATTTCTATCTCTTTTTTAAAATTACACATTTGAATGCATAGTAATTTCTGTCACTTGACACAGAGGATCTAGGAGGAGAGTGAGGTTTTAGCAGACAAAATAACGTTCTTGTGGAACTTAAGTTAGAAGAACAGCTGAGTGGAGATATCCAGGAGACTGTTAGAAACACATCTCAAAGAGGATGAATTTCTGAGTCATCAGAGTATAGATGATGACTAAAGTCATGGGAGTGAATCCTGAGGTCATTCAGGAATGTAACACAAATGGAGAAGAGAATAAAATCTCGAATGAGGCCTTGTGAAACATCAGTCTGTACCACATAAAAAGTGAGAAAAGAGTCAGCCATGACATTTACTTAGAGCAGTCGGAAAGACAGGAAAAAGCAAACTAAGTATGAAAGCAACTAGAGACAACAAAAGAGAACATTTCAGTAAGAATAACTATTCAACAGTGTGTGTGCTAGATGGTGGAAAAGGCGAATTGGATTACATTTCCAAAGTGCCCGTGAGATTTTGTAAATTGTGGTTACAATCAAAAGAAAGTTTGAATGAAAAGGTGATGAAAGTGGGTTCTAGACTACAGAAATCTAGATAGGAAATGGGAGGCAAAATGTGACCCAAATGAGAGGAAAAATTTAAAGATATTTAGCCTTTGGTGGAAAAAGAGTGAAAGACTGGAGCAGAAAGAGAATGAGGAAATCTGGACATGATGATGGAAAGTAATGGAGAACGTTTAAATGCTGATGGAGAACCGCCAGTGAGAATGGTGGTCTTCAAAAAAGATGAGATAATTAATGGAGCAAAATTACTGAGGAAGCAGGGGGAATGACGACATAAGATTGAGATTTACAAATTATGAGAAGGGACACTTCTTGCCATGAGAGGTTATGAAAAAAAAAAGAATAAATGGAGACAAGTAAATTATATGCATGGAAAACCAGCGAGACAAATAACTAGGAGAACACAGAGAGAATGGCAGATGGCATTGATGATATGAATTTTTCAAGGCACCAGTCCATGTAAGTCTGTAATTTCCTTCAGCAGTGCTCAACTGCTCAAATATAGAAATGAAAAGGTGGTAGTTATATTGGTCAACACTTCGGGGGATTGCTGGGTATTCAAGTGAAAAAGTAAGATAGCCAAAGAATTAAACTAATTGGAAACTGAACATATGATCTTCTATGACCAGGACATAAAGAAAGAAGGGGCCCACAGACCAGAAGAATTCCAAAGAGCTGAATATTTTGGCTTTCTTTAAAAAAAAAAAAAAAACAACCTCTTATTCTCTTTTGCATTCAATAATATTTCATCTCCAACACACTGCTGAAATAGTCCCTTGAAAGTCATTTATTATTTCCATCTTGCCAAGTACCAGTGAATAATTCTCAGTCTTCATCTTCCTAGATTCTTTAGCAGCAGGATCAAGGGAGACAGTAGATCACTCTGTCTTTCCAGAAATTCTTTCTTTACTTGAATTTCAGACAACCATATATCTTTACTCCTACCATGGATTTGCTCCTACCTTGCCAGTCACTGCTCAGTCTTCCTTTCCTGCTGTCTCCTCTTTCTGAATAATAATTTTAGAAGCATCCAGAGTTTAATCATTGAACTGCCTTTTTTTCTGATTCTTTAAGTGGTTTCATCCAATCTGAAGATTTTAAGCACCATCTATTATCTGATAATTCTAATACCAGTCTCTTCTGTTCCCAATGTCTCAACACATAATATGTCAATTTGGATGTCTAAAATCCATCTCAAACCTAGTTTACATAAAACAAATTGTCCATCCTTACCACCAACCTTATTCTTGCTTCAGTTGTCTTTTCCATTTAATAAATGCCATTCCAATTACCAAGTTACTCAGACTAAAAACTTAGCAGTCATCTTTGATTCCTCTTTCTCTCTCAGCTCATATCCAAATCATTATCATATAATATTGGTCTTGCCAACAGCCTGCATTTGTATTCCTAATTCTACTTCTCACCACCTCTACCATTAACACCCTTATTTTCTTTTTCTAATATCGCTGCAAAATCTCTTAAATGATGACTCTCTTTCTATTTTTGCCCCCCACCACACACAGTCAATTTTCCACATTGGAAGCTTGACTATTGCTATATAAGTTTCTGATCTTTAGAAGCAGAAATATTATTATTTGTATTTCCTGTTCAGAACTTTCGAAAGTCTTCCCAATGCACTTACCAAACAACCCAATTTTTTTTTCCCATGGGTTTAAAAGTCTACAAAAATTCTGTCATTAAACACTTATTGACTTTCTCTTCTACTACTCTTCCTTTCATTCACCTCATGTCTACCACATAAAAAAAAAATTCATTTCTGTAGCTCATCCCTACTTTCAAGCCTTTATACTTGCTGTTTCCACTAGCTAGTATGTTTTGGTCTCAGTTTTTCATATCACCTGTTCACTGCCTAATGCAGGTCTTTTTGAGTAAAATTTCAAAGAAATTTCCTACGTTTATTCAAATTGGTAGATTGAATAATTAGTCCCAACTTTTCACTCTTCGTATTAATGTTATATATACATCACCAACCTTGCATGGTCTCATAGTGGGCAGAGTGTACTTCTCTCGCCCTTAATTTTGGACTTGGCCATGTGACTTTCTTGGACCGACGGGATATTAGCAGACTTGGTAAAACAAAAGCTTAAGCTCTGATTTCCCAATTGGTCTTTTTTATTACGACTCTTTGCCATGATAAGAGCATGCTTAGGTATCTGCTGACTTAAAAGGATTGAAAAAACAGGTGGAAAAGAACTGAACCCAATCTGGAACATGGAGCCAAGTGAAGCCACACCCAGCCTAAATCATCAAACTCTAGCCTTCCTGCAGACACTTGTGTTGTAAGACACTGACATTTTGTAGTTAACTTCTTTTACAGCAATATTGTGGCAACAACTAATCATTAAACTCTTTTTAGCAGAGTCATATATATTCCATCAATCTATATGCCTTTTTCAGCGAAATGTTTTGAGCTATTCATTTCTACTCAAGATTATAATACACATTTATTGTTTGTAACGGTAGAAGAAGTTAGATACTGAAGACCATGATAAGGTTTGAAAAACCTACAGCTGGAATTAGCCATGTCAGTGAGCTGGAATGCTACAAGACTGATGTCAGCAAGCTTGATTTTGAATTTTATATTCCAGAGGTGAAACACTTCTAGGTCCGTAGATCATATGACTGAAAGACAGTGTGTGTGAAGCCTGTTCTCATTTCTCCCCCCAACCCCTTGACATCCATCAAAACTTCAGACAGTAGTACTCTGTAAGTATTTGTTTAGGTCCCTTTTATAGAGAACTGGATATAACAATTACTGAATGTGAATAGGTAGAAAAAAATTTTGATCCGAGTATCAAAGTCACCACAAGTAGAGAGTTGACATAATAGATAAGCAACGAAATTCTTTTATGAGAGAAAGGAGGCACTTGAAACTGGAAAATAGTACTAAAATCATTTAAATTTGCCCATTAATATTAACAGGCAATTTTAGTATGAGACAAACTTCCTCTTCTTATGTAGTAACTTTTTTTCAGTTACTACCTGAGAACATCTGTTTGCATAATGGCCTTCCAGTGTTCTTGAACTAAAATGTCAATGGGCGGGAAACATTTAACATTTTTAAATGCCCAAAACTTGAGATTTGTTAATTATTTCTCCATTTTTCTGTGATGTCACTATTTTCTTCTTTGAACAGTTCATTTTCCTGAAGGCTATCTAATTAGTGGTCAGGCACTGAGTACATGCTTAGCATTAGAGTGATGCAAAGTCTATTAATTCTGACAGTTAACTGCCTAACATTTCTATGCCAGTGCTGTTGAAAGCAGATTGCATAAATTGGAAGCTGATAAGAGTGTTTATTCCAAGATTGAGCACTCAGGAATCTGATTGTGTTGGGTTTCAATATATTGGCTTTCAATACATTGTGATGTGGGAGGGAATGGTGTCTTCTATTCTGCTGATGAAATACAAGTGTTGCAAATATGTTAGAATCTTCAGTCTCAAACAAACACATCATGAAAAATAAGTAGTTTACTTAAGGTGTAATATAAGGTATTTGGTTCCAAGCAATTTAAGCTAAACTTGGCTAAGCTCAGTAGAAAAGAAATGTGCTCTTTTTTAGGTTTGCTCACCTAATAGACAGAAAATTAGCTAAAGAAACAGGCTTCCTAAGTAGCTCTAGTGGTATCGGCTTCAGGATTTTCTGAACTCTGGCAGTGGTCAGAATGAACGTGCTGCAATCCTTTTTTCATATGTTTAAGTCTCTTCAATCGACAATTCAGGTACCAGAACAGAGGTGTCAGTTGTCCCAGGTTTCGGTCAGCTGTGTGTCATGCTAGAAAAGAACAGGACACTGATTGACAGAATAAAATAAAGTCCCCTCACTGAAGGGGGAACGTTTCCATTGAACGAAGGGAGACTGACACTCTGATCAAAGACGATGAATGTCCACCATTCTGATAGTACTTGCAATCACAGCTCAGGAGTAAACAGCCATGACACAGCATTCTTTAGAAGTTATCGTTCGGCTGGGCGCGGTGGCTCAAGCCTGTTTTCCCAGCACTTTGGGAGGTTGAGACAAGAGGATTGTCCAAGCCTGTGGGTTTGAGACCTGCCTGGGCAACATGGTGAGACCTCATCTCTACAATTAAAAAAAGAAGAAGATATCATTCATCAGGTTTTACATACTCAGGCCACAGAATCCTGATTTTCTTATTAAAGTGAGTCTTAGGCAGTTCAATTCTTAGATACAATAAAACATGGAATAGTTTCTTAACTTGTAGTTTTTGCAGAGATGACAAAGGAATTTCTTGAGAATGAATGAACTAAAACTCTGTTTATACATTTTACATTTTTTTTAACCAAAGGATATTTCTAGGGTTCTCTCTGTGTGTGTTACTACATCTGTAAATATAGTTCTGCATATAAATATTTTACTAAATTATTCATCTATAAGTTGGTATAAATACTACAAATTGGTAAAAATATTTTTTTAATGGAGCTCCGGTATAAACTTCTCTTCTTTTCACTGATAGCTGGATGATTGATAGTTCCTAAGCAAAGTGGATCCGAATTTTCTCCTTCGATTCAGTTTGGGCTGCTGGTCTCTCGCTGCCTTAGTTCTGGTGCTTGTGTTCAGTGTGTCTCAGGCATCAGCCCTCACTTCTGCTTTGCCATTGAATATCATTCTCCTCTGAGCCCAGTTGCTGGTTCACAGTCTTTCACCTACAGTTTATTTTAAATACTTTATCTTTATGAATTTATGTGCATGAAAAGTTTTGCTTTTTTTGGTAGTCACTTAGGAATTGCTAGGCATTTGCTTTATTTCCTGTCAGGAATGAATTGGAGATGCTACAGTTCTATTTTCCTCTCTAGCTTGAGCAACCCATCACTGGTTAACAATTAAACACAGGAAGTATGGGTAGATCATTTTAAAATCCTTTTTTTTTTTTTTTTGGTAGAAAATTCACTTCAATTTGAGTTCCAGGTTTAAAAGTAACTATCATTTGGCACTGGCCTAGCACTTCCAACAAATAATGCCAACAATAGCACTTGCCAGTAATATTGGATAATGCTAATTAATCTTAGTACTGATGATAGTACCTGATCATAGTACTCACCAGTAATGTTGGTTAGTTAATCTTTTCTAATATTGAATGTCCTGTATATACTCTGTTTTCATCAAATACTATTTAAATTGTTTAAAATATAAAGGTATGTTAGGCATTTCTTAGATTCTTTTCAACATGGCTTCTTCAACATTCCCTTGGACAGTTAATAAGCCTATCAAAGCAAACCTACATAACAATAATATTCAAGACATTCAGTTCGTATGCACATGATAAAACGTATTTATTGCATCATCTTTTCTCAGAAACAACAGGGAGGATAGGGTGTAATACCAGGGGAGACCCCCCAAAATTGAATTATCTTTTGAAGGATAGGCTCCCTGTAGCCCGGGCTTCCCCTGTGAGAGGCTGCCTTCGGCTTCAGTGGATTTTTTTTTTTTTTTTGAGATTCTTTCAACACGTTTTCCCATTTCATGATTGGAGATTTACAAGCACACTGCGCTGAGTGTTCAGCAGTTTCTTTTACCCAAGACAGCATAACTCCTATGCCCTATCCTCACTATTCACTCAATCTCTCTCTGAACAGCTTTCTTTAGTTTTTCTGGATGAAAAAACTCCTCAAAGGGAAATGTTTTGCCGGTGTGGAAGATGTGAAACAAAAAATGGCAGACACACTAAGACATCGAAATGGATTGATGACTACAAAAACTGTTTTGAGCAGTGGATAAAGCTTCTCAATAGGTGTATTGCATCAAACAAAGAGTACTTTGAAGGTGACTGAAGTTTAAACATGTAAGAATAAATACACAAATTTATAAATAAATTCTGGGGTTTTTTTAGGTTCCCCCCCTTGTATATGCTTAGGCATTAGAAATCTAATATCAATTTAATTTTTCATCCATAACAGTTTGAAAAACATGAATGGCTTTTTCTTCTTTCACACCACTCTCGATTTTCTCACACTTTGGTTCTGGTCACCAAAATGTGTGAGGGTTTTTTGCACACCAAGCAAATTCTTCAATACTCAGTAAACAAAGATGGAGTGTCCCATAATTTAGCTCAATTCTGACTCTACCTACCTAGAGACAGCCTCAGATTTCACGAATTAAGGGCTCTGTCTCACAAGACCGCTCCCCACATCAGATGTGAAATACTATTCACAACTCTGTCTAACGTGGCTACAAATCTGAGATTCCCACCATCCCCTTCTCAGATTCCATAATTTACTAGAGCAGTTCACAGAAGCAGAAAAACATTTTAATTACTATTGCTTGTTTAGTACAAGGATATTTTAAAGGACACAAAAGGCCAGATAAGAAGGTACATAGGTCAAGTTTTGGAAGGGTTCCAAACATGAGAGCTTCTGCCCCATAAAATTGAAGTACATCACCCTCCAGGCATGTGAATATTTTCTTCTTCACCAACCCAGAAGCATTCCTAACCCTTTCCCTTTGGGTTTTTATCGAGGTTTTGATATGTAACCTTGGTTGACCAAATCATCAGCCATTGGTGATTGACACAACCTTCAGCTTGTCTTCCCTCCCCAGGGTCAGGGCGCTCCCTCAAAGTTCCAATCCTCTAATCACAGAGTTGGTTCCCTTGGCAACCATTCCTCTATCCTTAGATTTCCAAAAGTCATCTCATCACGTAAACCCAGCCGCGTTTTTCTTAAAACGGCTTTTTTAACCTTTTACCTTTATGGATCTTGTCACTTAGGAAATTCCAAGGATTTGATAGGATCTGTGCCAGAAATGGGAATGAAGACCAAATATATACTTCTTATTCTAAATCACATTATCACATGCACACAGCCTCAAAGTTTCCTGTGTAAAATGTAACTGGCTAAATTAGATGCAGTGTGATCTGCCATATGTTTTAACCTACTTTTTAAGGAATCTGATACTGACAAAAGATTCACTTTAATTAGATAGCACATGGCTTAACTTATTGTTTTACTTTGCATACTTAGGGTGTCTATTTAGTAGGATCTTAAAGCCTACCTGGAAATTATAGCATATGGAGGCATTTGAAACTTACTGGTGTCAAATAAAAATTATAGAGTTCATAGCTTTGGACGAAGCTTCTGCAGCAGGCCCAAACAGAATGGGCTAAAAATCAAAATGGAGTCACCCGTGCTAAAGTTCCCTGTCACCAAACCCAGACCAAGCTGTTATTTAACTTTCTGAGAAATTAGAAGTAAGACATAACCTGACCCAAAACCAGGGGAAGTGAGGACCAGTCGGGGGCCTAAACTTCACCTGAACATAAACTACTTACGTACCTAATCCTGACGAATACCCCACATCTTTGCAATAAAAAAAGACATAAGAGCCAATTTACCAAATGGACCCGTTTTAATCTTCATTCGGCATGATAATGAAGATTCTTCTACTTTAATCTTACACAAAAAAGGTAGCCTGAAGTAGCCTGGTAGTAACTAATCAGTCATTTTTCTATTGTTATGTCTTCCTGTCCTTACCTTGCAAGAAAAATACATTTAAAGGACTGATACACTCTTTGTTCTTTGCGTCTGCTTTCTTCAGCCCTTCTCTGTCTACAATGCTATCCCCTTCTGCTTAGCTCATTGAAACACTTACTCTGTTTTATGGAATGAAATGCTGCCTGATCCTAGAATCACAAATAAAGCCAATTGAGATACTTAATTTTCTAAAAATGAGTGGAAACCCATGCCAAGTTCTGCACATGTTCGGTATAGTGTGTCTTGCAAGAAAATATTAAACAGTGGTTTAAAATAGATATAAATTATTGCTAGAAATAGATGACAATACAAAAAAACTTTGCTATGCACATTCTCATTTTTTAGTAAAACAAAAGCTTACCGAAACAAAACAAAACTGCAATGGAAGTAGTTAAAAACAAAGTGTCACATGTTGATGGTTTTTTGTGTACAATGATGTTCACTGCTGCATTAATACTGAAGATGAGATGAATGTCCAATGTCAAAGACATTTGTAGAATAGGATATTTAAAATACAAGTTGTCTAGAAAACATTTGTAGAATAGGATATTTAAAATATAAGTTGTCTAGAAAAAATACTAGTAATGCAAGAATGATATTCACAAACATATTGGGTACAAAAATTAAAGTTATTTCTACACTCAATATTTATAAAATAGATACATACATTTACATAGAAACAAGGGCTGATGGAAAATATAATAAATGATTTTAAATGTTTTTTTGTCTGTGAAAGGGATGTAGATGACTTTCATTTAATTTCTAACATTTTCCTATACCTTCCTAATTTTCTATAATGAGCATATGCTGCTGATATAAAAAGAATACTACAGGGGACATCATAAAGCAAATAAACCCTGCCAATTTTAATTCCTAAATGGTATATCTGTATATTGAGGTTTATGAGGAGTTTAGCAAAATTTATTGGAGGTACTTGTTAAATAGGCCGAGCATGGTGGCTCAGCCTGTAATCCCAGCACTTTGGGAGGCCAAGGCAAGATGATTGCCTGAGCCTGGGAATTTGAGACCAGCCTGGGGAACTTGGTGAGACCTCTTCTGTACAACAAATCACAAAAAATTAGCCAGACATGGTGGTATGCACCTGTTGTTTCAGCAACTTGGAAGGCTGAGGTGAAAGGATTGCCTGAATCTAGCAGGTTGACGCTGGGGTGACCGTGAGCAGCATGCCATTGCACTCCAACCTGGGAGACAGAGAGAGACTCTGACTCAAAAAAAAAAAAGAAAAGAAAAAGAAAAACAAAGAAGTACTTTTTAAATTTTTAAATAAACGTAGTATAAAAAGAATCTGTTTTTACATAAAATTGTACTTCCCTTATGATACAAAACAATTTATTACACTTAAAAATAATATCAGTATTAGCACTTCAAACCTGTCCAGTTTCCTTTAAAAATGTGGATGAGAATACCTTTCATTATCTGCTTCATAAATGTTAAAATGTACTAAAAGCAAAACATATGTCTGTTACTTTTCTCAATAAGCACTAGCCACAAGACAATCCCCAAGATATCTTTAGCTATATTATTTGATTTTGTATTAAAATAGTTTAAAGCAATATAGAATTTTTCAAGATTGCTGACCAGAAGAAATTATTTTTAAATTCGTTTCATAGTTTTTTAAAATAAATACTTATTCTCCAAAATACAACTCTTTTAATCTAGGATCTTTTCAGTGCAAGCAACAAGAGCACCACGGAGCTTGAAGAAGTGGTATTTATCTGGAAGATTCCGAGCCACTTTCTGAGAGTTCATAGCAGAAATCAAAATCCAGCATGACTCTATTCACAATAGCAAAAACATGGAACCAACAACGTTGCCCATCGAAGTTGGACTGGATTAAAAAAATGTGGTACATATACAACATGGAATATTATGCAGCCATCAAGAAGGACAAACATATGGACTTGGCAGCAACTTGGATGGATTTGGAGTCGATCATACTCAGGGAATCTATCACAGAAACAAAGAACAGAGTACCATATGTTCTCACTCATAAGGGAACCTTGAACAATTATTATAACACTATAAGAAAGGGATCAGCAGTAGTGGGAAAATGTCAGGGGAGAGGGTCTGGGATTGGCAATTGAGGGAAACTGAAGGGGTGAGAGGGCATACCTCATCAACAAGGTTAACTGCATAACCACCGTTTGTATACCTAATCCTGAATTGTACCCCACATCTTTATAATAAATCTTTTAAAACCAAACAAACAAAATCCAGCATGGAGGTGGGTG
Organism: Carlito syrichta; assembly: GCF_000164805.1. Taxonomy (NCBI): domain Eukaryota; kingdom Metazoa; phylum Chordata; class Mammalia; order Primates; family Tarsiidae; genus Carlito; species Carlito syrichta. Next base: position 724,589 of record NW_007247400.1, read on the forward strand.
TGTGAAACCTATAACCCCTTTGCTTCCCAAGAGCTTTTGCTCACAGGTTCTGTCTGCATACCACCTCTTGATTTGCTCTTTTTCAGCTGATTTAACGTATCTGTCTAAGTGACCTGACATGTTCTCAGAATTCACATGCTGAACTTTCATGTGTACTAAGTCCCAATTCCAAACTCTTGTCCTGAGAAACTTATTTGTATATCATGAGTAAGGATGTCCAGGACATATTCCCATGCAAAAGTCATTCTCTAACCAAATGGGTAGAGCGTGTACATGCAGACTATTTCTATGACCATGACCATATACTGCAAAATGATGGCCAGTGGGCAAAAGCAGGTACAACAACTGTATAATGTGAACATATAATATAATTTATATAATTTACTATTAATAAGAATAAGGTTAACTCTTGTATAATACTTACCTTATATACAAACAGAAAACACCAAAAATTATTATACACCACAAAATTTCATAATTGAGAAAAATAAAATTAATTTCCTGAAATGTTGACTCTAAAATCATACTTACAAAGATTATAGAGTTAAGAAATGAGGCAAATTAGAGTACAGTTCTGGAGTCACACACTGCCTGAGTTTTAATTCTGATAATTTACTAGATATACAGACTCCATAAATTAGCTAATCACTCTGCCCCTCAATCTCCCCATCTGTTAGATGAGGATAATAATAATCACAGGGTTGTCCTGAGGTTTAAACAAGCAACTATATGAAATGCTTAGACTAGCATCTGCCACATAGAAACTTAATACATTTTGATTATTAAAATTTTGTTCTGTGCCTTGTTTCAGATGACTGTGGCTACTACTCTCTTTACACACAGACTATTAAAGCACTAATTGTTTGTGACTCTGAAGCTAATTTTATGGAAATTATTTAATAAAATAAATTCTATAGTTAATCCCTATCTCAATATAGATATTAATTATAAAAATATATTTGCAGTATAAATATAACTAAATTATTAATTAAATACCTTTCTGATTTATACTTTCTGTTCATAAAATACATACCAATTTTAGATAATTTGGGAAATTAGTTAATATATGATTAAGTAGCAAAGCAAATCACAGATAATCTTATCCTTCAGAGGAAATTCCTGTGAAAGTTTCTGTTTAGTCTTTGATCTAGCCATAGTTACAAATTAGTTGAGATAATTTATATATTGTCTATACATAATCTTTCTTTTTCATTTTCCTCTTACTTTTGCATTTACTATTTAATAATTTAATACAACTAAACAGTGATTAATATAATCGCTTTGTAATCACATTTTCGTGGGTTTTTAAATAATCCAAATTATAAACCGTTAAGAGCCAAGGCAATTTTTCAGCTTGAATGACTGCTTTGAGGTTGTGAACATAATGACCATACTTTTGCACTTACAGCAGTTATTTATTCAACACCTATGCCACAAGATTTAAGAGAGCTTTATGCTACATGACTTAGCTTGTTCACACTCTTAGAGGCTCCACAGAGACTTAGACACACAATATCCTGCAGCCATCCTACCCCTTTTCTGACCTTCTCGGTCATTCTCACACATATTTTGTAATCAGAACACTGATTATCCCCTTCAATGAATTCTTGCACAAATATTAATTTTATGCATCCACAATTATCCCATAACATTCCTGTATGAGGCGGAGAACTGATTAGAAGAGTCGAAATCGTCATGTTAAAGATTTCACTGACATGATTGAATATGTTGTTTTCATTTAACTTCCCTGGTTACTGTTACTAATTATAGTAAGTCCTCACTTCCCATTGTCCATAAGTCCTTGGAAAGGGTGACTTTAAGGTAAACAATGTATAAGGAAACCAATTTTACCAATAAATGATAGAAACAAGAGTTAAGTTCCTACTGTATATTTGGGGTCACAAAATCATCGCCAAGCTTCTAAATAAAGGTCAAAACATTTCTAACATTAAAAGAGTTGTGAAGTATACATCATTTAAGAATAATTAATAAAAGCAAGTAAGGTAATCATTGACCTAGTTATTCCAGTTCTGGGTCTCTGGTGAGCCCATCTGGCACCCCAGCATTCCAGGCAGGAACCAGTTCGTGCTGAGAACTGTTCATGGCAGAGTGCACTCACACACACCACACCACATTCTCACACTGGGACAATGCAGACAAGACAGTTCACTGAATGTGCACATCTTTCCTGTGTCGGAGGAAGTCAGAGTATCCTGCAGAAAACTCATGCAGACCTGGAGAGAATGTGCAAAGTCCACACGGACATAAGTCCTAGCCAGGAATTGATTTTTATTTTTATTTTCTCATCAACATTATAATACAATGACATGGAATGAAACAATGGTATTCAAGGACCTACTGTCCTACCGATGTGGTGGCTGAAAACAAAACAAATTTATTTTCTTACACTTCTGGAGGACAGAAGTCTAAAATCAGTTGTTCAGTGCTAATGTCAAGATGTCACAGAGCTGGTTCCTTCTGGAGAACTTGAGGGTGGAATTCACCCCTTCTGCTTTTCAGCTTCTAGTGGTTGTCTGTTTCCTGATTTGTGGCTCCTCCATTATCAAAGCACTCGTTCTAATTACTGGTCCTGTCATCAAATTTAGCCTTCCTCTCTGTCACTCTTCTTGTGTTCCTCTTATGACTATTGTGGTTGTATTGGCCAACCTACCTAAAACAATGTTTAACTCTCCATTTCAAGATCCTTTATTTAATCACACCTGCCAAGTCCTATTTACTATAAATGCAACTTTCACAGATTCTTGGGATTAGGGCATGAGCATATTTGAGGATTGTTATTTAATCTACCATGTATGTTTAGTGACTAATGCTCTTAGCAAAGCCCTAAGGTACATTTATGGACTTCTTATATTTGACCCTTCTTATATTTGACCCTTATTATTTATCTCTTCATGTCAACTATTCTACCAAATGCAGACTCTTAACTTCAACACCACACTCAACAACAAACCACACAAAGCATGATTAAATGCAAACTGCCATCCCTATTTCCCTATTTTGGAACACAAAGTTATTTCCAAAGTTTTAATATTTTAAGTAATGGTGTGATGAATACCTTTTAGCAAAAACCATTTGCATTTTCACTCATTCTCTTCGGAAAGATTCCCAAAAGTAGAATTGCAGGGTCAAAGAGTATACAATTTTTATTGCCCTTAAGAGTTATTGCCAACAACGTTCCAAAAATGTTGTACTCGGTGATATTATTCCCGTAAGTGAAATAGGAGACAGGCTATTTCATGACTGCAGTCACTGAGTTTTTGCAATGAACCAAAAATCTAATCTCTTATGGCATGCGCTTTTGGAGTTATGATCAAGGATTGGCTGTCTATTCCAATGTTCAGAAGGTTGTCTTCTGCATTTTCTTCTAAAATTCTTATGGCTTGAGGTTTTACGTTTAGGTCTTTGATTCATTTAGAGCTGGTTTTTGTGTATGGTGATAGGTAGAGGTCTTGTTTCCTTCTCCTGCATGTGGTCAGCCAGTTTTCCCAGCACCATTTGCTGAATAAGATCTCCCCTCCCCAGTGGTTGTTATTGATGGCGTTGTCAAAAATGAGTTGGTTAAGAAACTGTGATTCTGCTTCTGGAATCTCTATCTTCTTCCATGGTTCTATATGTCTGTTTTTGTACCAATACCAGTGTCTTGATTATTGTATTATAGTAAAGTTCAAAGTCTGGAAGTGTGATACCTCCTGCTATGTTTATTTTGCTGAGGATTGTTTTAGATACCCATGGTCTTTTATGTTTCCCTATGCATTTCTGTATTCTCATTTCTAGGTCTGAGAAGAATGATGGAAACTCATCAAACCGAAAAACTTTTGCAAAGCTAAAGAAGCCATCAGGAAACTGGGAAGACAACCCACAGAATGGAGAAAAATATTTGCTAACCATATATTTGACAAAGGCCCAGCATCCAGGATTTACAAAGAACACAGATGAGTCAAAAGGAAAAAGCCAAACAGTCTTATTAAAAAGTGGGCAAAAGACATGAGTAGACACTTCTCAAAAGAAGACATACGGACAGCCAACAGATATATGAAAAAATACTCAGTCTCACTAATCATCAGAGAAATGTAAATCAAAACCACACTGAGATACCACTTAACTCCAGTAAGGATGACCATCGTTAATAAATCAAAAAGTAGCAGATGCTGGCGAGGATGCAGAGAAAAGGAAACACTTCTACACTGCTGGTGGGAGTGCAAACTAGTTCAACCTCTATGGAAAACTGTGGCAATTTACCAAAGAACTAAAAATTGACCTTCCATAGAAAGCACAATCCCTCTGTGGGGAATATACCTCAAGCAACTCAAATCATTCTACAAAAAAGATACCTGTTTATTGCAGCACTATCCACAATAGCAAAAACATGGAACTAACCCTGACACTCATCAAAAGTGGACTGGATAAAGAAAATGTGGTACATTTACAGGATGAAGTATTACATAGCCATACACAAGCACAACATTATGGACTTTGCAGCAACTCGGAGGGATTCAGAGTTCATCAAACTCAGTGATCTATTACAGAAACAAAGAATGGAATATCATACGTTCTCAATCGTAAGTGGGTCCTGAGCATTTATCACAATACTGCAAGAGAGGGATCTGCAGTAGCGAGACGTTGCCAGGGTAGGTGCTGGGGGTGGGGCATATAACATCACTAAGGGTACCTGATCCTAAACCAGGGAGGTGAGGACCAGTTGGAGCCCCAAACGTCACCTGCACATAGACCACTTATGTAGTTAATCCTGACGTGTACCCCACATCTTTACAATAAAATAAAGAAAAAACAAAAATCAGGACTGGCTTTCAAGGAAAAATAAGATGCGAAGGTGTTTTCTTTTATATTTTCTTGAAGAGTAACTAAAGTAGTTATTCCTTTCATTTCCTTTCATTTTTAACCGTTTTTTCCTGAGTTATCCAGTACTATGTATTTTTAGCTGTTGTCAATTTCTTAACATTTTTTTCCTCATTTGAAATTAAGCCATCTATGAATGCCCAGAAAAAAATTGTTATTATTTTTATCCTTATAATAAACCAATTAATAAGCCAATTAACAGCAACTTATTTTTATCCTTATAATCAGCCAATTAATTCTATACAATTACTTTATTTTAAAGTTTTGGTATGTGTAGATGCAATAAATATTCTGGTATGCAGTTGAATTGTTATATTTCTCTTCTTTCCCCAACACTCTATATCAACCAATTTTACTTCAACATATTAAAACATGGCCTGAGGGAATAAAAAGATATATATTCAAACTTCATGGGCAATTTCAGGTTAGATTTAATAAAAGCTGAATGGCATTTTAGTGGTTTTTTTTTAAATTCAGTTTCACGATTCTCACTCATTTTTTTGTGTGTTTCAGTAATTATTATCCATCAAGTTTACCAATTATTATTTTGAGTGTAACATTTTTAAATAGGAAATTTTCCTTATAGATACGCTTTTAGAAATATTTTGTACACTCATAAATAAAAATTTTATTATATTTTTCTAAGTCTTTAGCTGAAAATCTACAAAAGAGAGTTTAGAAATCTGATTTGTTTCACAGATTATTTTTTGGAATACATATTCGAAAAGATAAATTGCACTGAGTTCTATTGCTTTGAAAAGGATTACATATAAAATGACAATCATGAGTAGATATATCTTATTTGAAAAAAGATAAAACACTTTTCCATATGACCGGTGGATTTATGATGAATTATGATAAGTTACATTGGTCTGGATAATATTTGCATGATTTCATGGAGACAAACAGTAGCCTGACCTCACTTACTTAGCGGTGACTATCCTACATTGCTAGTGAAGCTTTCTACAGGAGTTACATATTAGCACATGCGCTAATTATGTCATATTCTGGTTTATTTTGCTCATTTCTCTATCTGCCTGGCAATGTGGATTTCAAAAGAAAAATTTTAAATAATAGCAGATTGCCTTCAGAAGCGTAAGGAGTAAATACAGGAGGTAATTCTTTATTTATTTTACCGAATTCAGCACGACTTATGTTGGTTTCCTGCAATACCAAATTACTACCGACGGGGTGGTTTAAAGCAACAGAAATGTATTCTCTCACTGGAGAGATCTCAAAGTTAGTTTCATGGAATGAAAATCCAGAACTGACAGGGTCATGCTCCCTTCGGAGTCTCCAGGGGATAATCGGCCCCTTCTTGCCTCTTCTAGGTTCTGGTGGGGCAAACATTTCCTGGCCTAGGTTTGCCTCACTCCTTTCTCTGCTTCCATCTTTACATCATCTTCCCTTCTGCGTGTACCAAAGCTCTCTCTGTCTTACTTCTGTAAGATACATGTGAGCAAGGCCCATGCAGACACACCACGATAATCTCATCTCAAAACTCTTAATTAACTGAATCACATCTGCAATAGCTTTAGCGTCTAAGGTAACACTTATGAGTTCAAGGAGAGGGGATTTGATGTCCCCGGGGCCACAACAGTGTTTCCAAAGACTTTTCAATAGATGCAAATCTCAAATTACTCTTTGTGACAACAATCCAGCAAAAAATCTGTAAAGGTTTTTGTTTGGGAGAGTAAGGCTGTTGTAAGTCCCCTGGGCGCTGCACAGAAAGCAAGAGAGAGTAAAGGAGAATTTTTAGTTTTAAAATATTTGTATCCTAAACTATTTGTATCCAAAAAAATTTACTGCCTTCTATTGTTACGATAGTGGTGGGGGAGAAAGTGTTAGTACTAAAGAAAAATTATGATTTATTTTTCATGTATGCACAAAATTTTGTTTCTAAAAAGAGAATGTTTCCAATGTGAAATAATGCCCTCCATGGCCAAAACTGGGAATTATAAACTTCTGAATTTAAATTTAAATAATTCTGGGGAAATGCAGCATCATTTTGATTTACATATATTAATCATTCATTCTATAGTAAAAAAATACCTTATCTCAAAAATGTGCTTTTGTGCTAAAAAATAACAGCAATTTATTTCTCAGTATATAGTAACTTTAATTGTAAACTATAGAAATTTCTAAAACTAGCTTAGTCTATATTTCAACAACCTCATACTTTATTATTTTTAAATAGTTTATAAATAAATACTTTTGCATGTATATGTAATAGTCTCCATGTCCTCATTTAACTAATAAAGCTGTAGTTTAAACAATTATAATAGATTCAATTACCTTAGTCTGAAATGTCTATCCTTTGGGTATTTCTGGTTAGGATTTTTCAGGACTATTCTCAAACACTGTCGTAGTTTTCTTTTACAAAAACTATGCCCCCAAAATGGTGCTCTTAAGTACATATTAGCCTATATTTGACATATTCAGACCATGACATACCAACAAAGGCAGGATAATTTGAACGACTAAGTATTCCTTTTCTATCTTTTCTCTTTTCATCTAGACATACTGCAAGTGTCTCTAAAGTGTGCTGGGAAGATTTATGGTGCATATGTGATGCAATACTTTGGCGAGAGAACAAATTTTTAGAATAGCGTCAGACTTTGAATGTTCTTGTGAACGCTCTGGATGTGGGCCTTTTTTTCTGCCAAATTCTCCAATGTCTGTGTACATTTTTAATTCTAATAAGAGAAAAGATAACAGTCAGAGACCTCTTTCTAGATATAGCTCTGGTAATTAATATTCATATGTACTTTAGAGAGAGTTTCCCTGCCACGGCCAGCCATTTGCTGACATTTCCATTCAGAGATTTGCAGTTGCAGACAATTGGTATCTAAATGAGTTGTGACAGCTGGAAGAAAAACTACTGTTTTAACATTTTCTTTCATATGTCAAATCATTTCATTATTTAATTTTCAGTGACAAATCTAATGGCATTTTTCATCCTGATAAATGAAACTGGTCTTTTGGCATGCAATGTATTTTGACATAAATCAAAAGACCTATTAAGTTTTTTAATCATACTATTTTGTGGGTCTCTTGTTCATTGTTTCTTCGTTACTGGATATGTACAATATATAAGGTTGATTCAAAATATTTGGAAACTCGCTGACCTTTCTAAGACAACATGTTTGATGGTTATTTATTTTGTAAAGAGAAAGAGAAAAGTTTACTCACTAAAATTCTTGAAAATGAGTGAAGAGTATTAACATTTGAAAAATTCCTCCGTCTATAAGATGGTCTCTAGCAGGGATTAATTGCAGCACACAAGCTTGTCTACAGATCCTACTATTATGTATGCCAAGGGAGCTTCCATATCAGGAATGGAACTTTTGGATGGTTATGAACATGAGGAAGAGACAGGCTACAACAAAGAGGGAAAGCAAAGTTGGAGTCAACTTGAGGAATGAATCAACACACTTTATAAGTTGTTCAACCTGTAACTAGATCTTGACACCATGAAATCAATGACACCATGAAATTCAATGACACCATGAAAATCACAGCATGTTGGGTACAGAGTTCCTGGTTAGGTCAGTAAGAGGTGGGATCCAGTTAGTTTATTTAAACTCATGGATAGAGACACCTGGGAAGCTGAGGAAGTGAGATGGAACTGGTGAACTTAAGTGAGTCACTTCATGCTCTTATTCAAGGTACCTACAAAATGGCCCTTGGTCTAGGGGTATATGGGAGCTGAATTCAGCAAGAACCCATCTGCCTAAACTCAGAGCTGTGTGAGCCTGAAACAAGAAGAATCAATTCTACCTCTGGTTTACCTTTGGTGGCTTCTGTATAATTTTTGAACAAACTACTGGAATTAGGAATTAAAATCACCACCTTAGAACTATATCAGGAGTTCACCTTCTCTTTTGTTGAATGAACAGTCCTTGGGATACCAACTTGTAGACAGGAAACCTACTCAGAGTAAAATTACAGCCTTTGGCAAGAGATGAACTATTTTAGATTACATGATTCAGAGAAGTAAGCAAGTTTATTGTATGACTTTCTGAAGTGAGTAAATCATTTAGAAAATTTCAGACTGGAGGATGGATTTCAATCTATCCTTCGTTGACAACTACTTCCTTGAGAAATCAGAGTCTTTCTTGGAAAGGGAAAATTAGTGAATCATGGCAGATGATTTTGGATTGAAAAAAATTCCTGTCCATCTTTACTTGATACAACAGTGGTCCCTTGAGGTTGAACAGACAAGGGGCAGTTGACTGCTAGGTCATTTTTTCAGAGCTAAACCTCATAGGGATCTGATTAGGGAATCGACTGTCAGATCTGAGACCATAGAATTTTGAGTCATAGTTGAAACAAATTCCTGAAATATTATAGGGTAGCTCTCAGAAATAGAGAAACAAAATAAATATGGTGGTTGACAGAAAACTCTGTAAATATACTAAAAGAAAACTGTACACTTTTAATGAGTAAATTGTATGTGAATTATACCTCAATGAAGTTGTTTTTAAAAAGTGAAGAAACAATGGCAGTTACTAGAGAGCTGCAGGATCTAAAGCCTTGAACTGTGGATACAAGTGACTCTCAAACAAAACCAAATGTAGTAACATTGAAAATTAGGGCCAACAAGAAAAAAAATTGCTGTGGAATAAATATACAGGAAAAAAATACCGTAGAAACATGTAATAATGATTTTTTTAAATGTATATAGTGCTTATTACATGTCAGACTCTGTTCTAAGAACTTTTTATGTAATAGATTATTTAATCCTCACAGCAACAATATGAAATCGATATTATCATTATTTTTATGATGAGAAAAATAAGGCTCATTAAGATTAAGATATTTGCTAAGAACACACAGCCAGTATGTAGAATAGCTAAGACTTGAGCCTTGGCAGTCTGAGTCTAGAATCTTCCTTTAACCACCACTGTGTGCATCATTTAAAATAGCACCGGGTGCTGCATAGACAAAATTCAAATGTTGAGTAGCTTGACATACTGCGTTTGAAATGTATTTCTCACACATGAAATTCCAATATGGGTTTTCCTGTTTCAAGGCAGCTTTCCTTCTCATGTTCACTCTATCTTGTGGCTCTGCAATCTTCATCATGTAGGTTTCAAGGTGGCTATTCTTATCTGGATCAAATCAGAGAATAGAAGGAACAAGGAAGATGGCACATACAGGGTTTTGACAATAAGACAGATGTCATATTCTATTGGTTGACACCCAGTCACATGACTACATCTAACTACAAGAGAGACTGGGAAGCGTGTCCTATCTTGAACCAAGGAAAACGGGTCATGCTCAGGTGCTCAGCCTATAGTCTCTGTCACTGTGCTGAACTCTGACTTGGAACTGAATAACTATCTTGAAATACACCTCTTCTCTGAGGCCATCTCTTTCCTTTGCTCCCAAATTAAGGTCAGGCAATGAGGGATTCCAGGGAGACCAGCCAATCTGGTTTACCCTTAGAACCTGAGACTTTCCATTTCACAACAGGGGTAGTTTTGGGCAAATAAAAATCAGCTGGTCACCTTGGCTTCAACTCCAAGAAAATGCAGCTGGTGATTATTTCATCCTCTTTGGTGAGCTTAGATTTGGAAGCAAAAGATGAAACAGAGTTTTTTCACCTTGGATGGTGGAGAATGATTTAGGTGTTTTGTGCAGGCATGAAAAAGGAGTCAGGGTTCGGGAATAGAGCTAGTTGTGAAACATGAATCTTAAATTCTGAGGGCCAGAGAAGTCTCAGTAAATACCTTCACCAAAAGGGATTCTATTTTTAAGATCCGTTATTCCAATTTTATTGTCAAAAATGTTGCCAAATATTTAAGCAGTTTCAGAGAATTGCAACCCATCTTACTTTTACCAATCATAGCATCTTAATTTCTTATATTCCATTTTTCAAATAATAAGCTATCCACAAAACAAGAAGTAAATCTGTATAAGTCAAAAGGAAATGGCAACAGTAAATGAGAAGTGAAGTACGACTTCAAACAATCCATTGCTTTCTCTTTAGGATTTTTTCCTTTGTCATTTTGAAGCTAAAATGATTAAAGATTACAAAACTAATTATTCTAACTAGCTTTGGGAAAATATAGTACTCACCCTTCTCTCATTGGAATATTTCTTCTACATGTCCTCAAAATGATGAATTTGTACTTTCTAGGTTACCAAATAAACCTCTTGTCACGAAGTCTCAATGAGTAGGGATTTATTGAGCATGTACATGTAATTTGTAAAACGTGAACATCTTTTTAACAAAAACACACCCAGATGCTTTTTAATATGTCATTTTACAATTTATTTTAGCAATTAAGTATTTGTTGAAATGGAATTCCTCTCTCTAAAGGCTAACGTGCATTTGAGTGCCAACATTTCAAGGTTTTGTAAACAAAATTGGAAACTATTATTTTAAGTACTAGAAAATGTGTATTGAACAAATACAAATGTGTTCATTAGCTTTTACCTTCAAAATTGAATTATATTTTATTAAGTATTTAACTGTGACCTGAATGTATTAGGTTTTTTAGATACACATGTATGCAAGGTAGTAGATATTCTGGAGTATTAATGCACTGATAAATTATTTAAAACATTGATATAGGAGCCTATTCTGAAAAACACATGTATTTGCAGAATCTTTCCTAGAGCAGTTAAGGGCTTAGAAGACACTGAAACTTTCTGTCTTTGGTCACTCTGGAATAAGATAATTCTATTACATTGTAAGTTTAGAAAGTTCTGGATATGAAACTTAGTTTGCAGGTCCATCAGCACAATTCAGTAAGATCCCAGAAGAATCACACCCTAGTCACGTCTAATTTGGGAGTACACAGTGAAGTAATCAAACCATGTCCAAAACAATTAATGTGCCTTTTAAATCATATAAAGCTGATAAACTTGAGGACCACAGATGGTAAGAACCTTTAAAGGTATTTACATTTAAAAACTTTTTTTTTTTTACAAAAGAAAAACATTAATGCAGTATTTGGAAATGGAGAGGAAGAATCATAGACATACCAAAAACCATCAGATGCCTAAGAGCAATACATATTAGTAATGTTCATGTTAAAAATTGGGCCGGGCTTGGTGGCTCAGCCTGTAATCCCACGCCTTGGGAGGCTGAGGTGAGTGGATTGCCTGAGCCCGCGGGTTCGAGACTCGCCTGGGCAGCGAGACCTCATCTCTACAATAAATCAAAAAATCAGCTTGGCGTGGTAGCGCGTGCCTGTAATTCTGGCTACTCGGAAGGCTGAGGCGGAAGGATCACCGGAGCCCAGCAGGCGAGGCTGCGGTGGCCGGGAGCGGCCACTGCACTCTGGTCTGGGTGACAGAGTGAGACTCCGACTCAAAAAAAAATTGTTTGGGATACTCAAATCTCTCAGGTATTTTGATATACCGTTTAGGAGGGAAAAAAAAAAAAATATATATATATATATATATTAATGTATTCTTGGTACAAAATAGATTTAAATAGACATAGATTTAAAATACATCTCCAACCATATCTTAAATAAGTAAATAATAACAACTTGAGATGCCCAGAAACTCAGGCATCAGATTGCTCTTTCATAAGGGATTTGAAGCATTTTCCCCCACGTTATCATCATAACTCCACAGTTCTGTTGTTTTTAACAAAATTATACAGGTCAATAACAAATTTCAGTGAGCTTCATTCACCAGAGGACCCTCCGAAATTTTGCTTAACATCAGTAGATTAAGGTCTTCTGAAAATGAATGTTGGGTTACTAGGCTTACTGTGTGCTGATAAGAAATGAGGATTTCTACTTCCTTTGTACTAGTTGCATTTTTCTTAAAGGTATACTTGAAATACCCACAGCTGAGAACATGTTGCTTTCGAATTCAAATAAGTAGATGAACCCTATCTTCCTCATCCAATATTCATTCTCTTCCTTTCTTAACTTCTCTTTCCAAATAGCAGGCTTCTTTCCCCTGCACAAAGGGTAGGCATTCAAGTGTCAGACATGTACTGCTGATCCAGAACCCTCAAATTTTACCTCAGGAAGAAGAGCCCTGGTAACTTCTAGGGGTTTTACAACTGCCTCTAATTTAATCACCTACTGAGACTGTTGCTCAACACCAAAATAACTCAAGTAGTCTTCACCTGCCAGAAAAAACCGGAATTCTTAAAAAGGAAGCATACTAGAAGAATTTCAACGACTCTGACACATCTCTAAGAAAAAAAGAACCTAAAAGCTATTTTTCAAGTGATTAACATTGATTAATTCACAACTAAAAAGATTATTTGCATAATTTTAGAATATATAATTAACTCCATGATTTGTCTGAACACTTCAGACATAAAGAGTTTAGTTTTTCGAGGTTTTCTTCCCCCTGAATCAATTTACTATTTATATCTCTGCTTAAGGCAGCTAAATCAAGATGGCAGTCATCTGAGCAATTGGGGGTGGAGGAAGAATGGAGAGCGTGGAGGTTAGGCAAAGGGCTTTGGGGTCACAGATCAGGCTTTTAACTCTGGCCTTATCACCTATTGTGCGACCTTAAACACGGCATTTAATCTGCCCAAGACTTCCTTTCCCCACCTGCAAATTAGGGATGCAATTTCAACCTCAGAAAGTTTGGTAATTATTCAATGACGTAATACAGATGACATATTTAGCCTTTGACTGCATCAATGATCAGTTTCTTGTATGGATATTGTCATGCTGATAATGATCTTCAATGTGTTTATCATTACTTTTGTACAGCGTTCACGGTCACGCTAAACTCATACAACACAGTATTTCGTTTAGTCTTACAAGTGGGAGACTGTCAAGGGAGAAAGGGGTGAGATGGGAATCCAACTAGAGAGGCTGTTTTTCCAGAATGTCTTCTGACTCTTCAAAAGCATGTGCCTAATCATAGTGGTGAAGAAAATTCATATATATGAATTCATATATATATCTAGTGTTTCACATTTGATAAAGTCTTTGGTATACATACCTCTGAATAACTTAGCACATAACTCAGCTAGCTTTACAGAGAAGGGCGGGTGAACAACGTAGCAACAGAAGGTACACAAAGCCGACAAACAGGAAGTATAGATGAGGAAAGGTAGCAGGGAGATGCGACTTCAGCACAAACTCCACAAATATTAAAATTATAAGTGGGTGCTAACAATAATAGAAGGAACATTTGTTGGTTAACTATCTGAGGTAGATCCAGGTTTAGGGAGCCCTGAAACTCACAGATTGATAAGAAAAAGAATACAAAAATGCAAATACAATGTTAAGCGCAATACTTTGAAAGATGTCCAAGAATTGACGGTCCTGATTTAAGTGTTACTTGCTTCTTGTAAATCCACTTCAAGTGCTGACTGTATGCCCAGTCCCACACTAGTGAATAAAGACCAGGTTTTAGCAAATGATACAAAATCGGACAGTGTCAGTCCTGTCTCTGCTCTACCCGTGGGCTGTATCAAGTTGTGCAAGTTGCTTTCTTTTCCTCTTTGAGCTTGATGTCCTTATTTCAAAGTGAGAATAATTATTTCTAGGTAATTACGCTATGGCGAGGTTGAAAACAGATCATATATTTATAAAGTAAGTGATAAGTAAATCTCACCATCATGGTTATTATTAGTAGTAGTTGAATCATCATTTTACTTCACAAGCAGGGGAAATTATGAACTTTGATCACCATCACATGTAGAAAATAATAAAAGCAGATTCTGTCCCCAATTTTTCTGACTGCAAAACTCATGCTTTTAATGACTATACCATACTTTATTCAAACTCAGTGAAATTGAATCTTCTGAAAATATCTAAAACTTTGAAGAAGAGTGGAAAATATACAGTTATTTTAACACTCTCGCTTGTTAATGTGTAAATAGTTTCAAGGAAGAACTAAACCCTAGAGAATGTAGAGACTGCCAACCTGCATTCCCGATTCATGAACCAAGGCCAATTCCAAATGCCAAAAAAATGGCTGTAGACATGCTTAGTGAAAATTCAAATACTGCACTGCTACCGGGGAGGTCTTGATAATCTCTATATGTATTTGTGAATTTCACTGAGGTCCAGGACATTTCTTCTTCAGCATTTTTTATTAAGGAAAATAACTTTGGTCCTAAATAAACTTGCTTAGAAGACATATAAAACTTTTTATATTGTTAAAATAGTCAAATTTAAGAGGTCTTTATCTTGGGAATGAGGCAGAGAATGTGTAAGAAGGTACCTGCCTATTGTATAATGAAAACACTCAGGTCAAATCCCATAAAGAATTTTGCATGCCCAAACTTTAATATTGTCAAATGGACCCAAGGTCCATACTGTATCTGCTTGTAAAATTATGAGGCCTGTTAGAAGAGTGAGATTTATGGAGGATAGAAAATGTCACAAAGTCTCTGATGCTTGTAAAAGACAATCTCAAGCATATTTTTAAATCTACAGGTTAAAGTAGTTTAAAGCTGTACATTTTATGCGACTTGTTTATAGAAACTGACCTTATTTCTGGGAGGAGATGAGACACACATCACTGTCACAAAATTATGGAAGCAGTGGTCAGTAAAGATTACTCGATTTAACACTGGTAAATATAAAGAAAAACTTAGACTTTCCATGCGGAGGAATTGGAAGGTGAATCACAGCAGGAGGATTTGGAACCAGACAATCTGCGTTCAAATGTGAGCCTCGCCTCACTCTTTACTAGTTATGCAAGTTGAAGGAATTATTTGATGTCTCTTTGCACTACAGTTTCCTTACTTGCAAAGCAGGGTTCAAGATAAATGCACTTCACTGGGTTGTCAGGAGGATGAAGTCCATAAATTTAGGTAAAATGCTTAGAATAGTAGTTGGCACATGACTGAACACTCAATAATTACAAGCTTTAGTGTCTATCCTGTTACTTTAAATGTTCCTTCTATAAACTACCCTAAAATAAACAAGCAAAAAGCAGTTGTATAACCAAGACTCCAGATACTTACTTGGGACAGTTCTCTGTTTATCCTGCTTGCTTCTCAGTTCTTAAGTATATCCTGCTTGCGTCTCTTGCTTCTCAAGTTCTCAAGCCCTCTTGTCCCACTTCTATCTTTGGTGACAGCACATTTAGCTCCTGATCTTGTCTTCCAAATAAATTCTGGTTGTACACTTTGGGATCAATCTTGGTTTTGCTTCAATGTTTCTTAAAAGAGTTCTGATGGCACAGACCTCAAGGTGACCTCCCAGCTGTTCTAACCCATAACAGGTCTCTATCTATTTCCCTCGCCACTCCTGACCAAAAAAGTTTCATTTATGCTCTTTTTTAAATTTTATTTTTTATTTTAGGGACGTGAGGTACAATTTAGGATTAGGTATACAAACGGTCATTGTACCGGTAAAGTTTGGGCCTCACTTTGGTCCCCACTTCGCCTGGTTTGAGATCGGGTATCCTTATTGATGAAGTGTTTCCCACCCCAAACCTCCTCTGGCGTTTCCTTCTGCCAATCCCCTTTTTATAGTATTATGATAATTTTTCAGGGTCCACTTATGAGTGAGAACATATGGTACTCAGTTCTTTGCTTCTGTGATAGATCACTGAGTATTATAGACTTCAAATCCAACCAAGTTGCTGCAAAGTTCATAACTGTTTCCTTCTTTATGGCTGTGTAATATTCCATCATGCATACATACCACATTTTTTTATCCAGTCTGTTTTCGATAGGCAGCATGGTTGGTTCCATGTTTTTGCTATTGTGAGCAATGCTGCAATAAATATGCATGTGCAGGTATCTTTTTAATAGGGTGATTTAAGTTCCTCCAGGTATATGCCCAGAGGGGGGATTGCTGGCTTGTATGGAAGGTCAATTTTTAGATCTTTTAGGAATTGTCACATTGTTTTCCACAGCCATTGTATCAGTTTATACTACCAGCAGTGTAGAATTGTTTCCTTTTCCCTGCATCCCCTCCAGCATCTGTTGTTTTTTGAGGTATGGATCACGGCCATCCTGACTAGATTTAGATGATATGTCAGTGACTTTAATTTGCATTTCTCTGATGATTAGTAAGGCTGAGTATTTTTTCATGTATCTGCTGGATGCTCATTATGGCTTCTTTTGAGAAGTGTCTATTCAGATCTTTTGTCCATTTTTTAATAGGGCTATTTCTTTCTTTTCAGCACGTTTGAGTTCCTTGTAGATCCCAGATGTGAGGCTTTTGTCAAATATACAGTTGGCAAATACTTTTTCCCAGTCTGTGGGCTGTCTCCCTGCTTTCTTGATGGTTTTTTTTGCCTTGTAGAAGCTTTTCAGTTTGATGAGGTCTCACTTGTCAATCTCATCTCTTACAGCATGGGCGTTTGCTGTTTTGATCAGAAATTGGTGGCCGGTTTCAATATTCCTAAGGATGTATACTGTATTTTCTAAGGTTCATATAGTTTGAGGCTTTATGTTTAGGTCTTTGGTCCAATTATAGTTGATTTTAGAGTATGGTGGTATGTAAGGATCTTGTTTTAATCTTCTGCATGTTATCAGTCAGTTTTCTCAGCATCATTTACTGATTAGGTTCTCTTCTACACAGTGGTTGTTAGTGTAGGCTTTGTCTGAGTTGGTTGAGAAATTCAGGTTTTACTTTCAGAATCTCTATCCCGTTCTTTTGATTATTGTAGCCTTATAATAAAGTTTAAAATCTGGAAGTGTGATACCTTCTGTTTTATTTTTTTGTTGAGTATTATTTTGGCTATTTGTGGTTGTTCATGTTTCCATATGAACTTCTGTGTTGTTGTTTCTAGGTACGAGAATGATGTTGGTAATTTAATGGGTATTGCATTAAATATGTAGATTTCCTTGTGTATGATGGACATCTTAACAATGTTGATTCTTCCAATCCATGAGCATGGAGTATTTTTCCGTTTGTTTGTGTCATCTTTGATTTCTTTTTTTGGAGTTGGAGTCTCACTCAGTCGCCCAGACTGGAGTGCAGTGGCCACTCCTGGCCACCACAGCCTCGACCTGCTGGGCTCCGACGATCCTTCCACCTCAGTCTTCCAAGTAGCTGGAACCACAGGCACGCGTTACCACACCCAGCTAATTTTTCGATTTACTGTAGAGATGAGGTCTCGCCAAGTTGCCCAGGCAGGTCTCGAACCCGCAGGCTCAGGCAATCCACTCACCTCAGCCTCCCAAGGCGCGGGATTACAGGCTGAGCCACCGAGCCTGGCTATCTTTGATTTCTTTGAGTAGAGTTTTGTAGTCTTCATTGTCTTTCACTATTGCTTAATGGACAGAAATTGAAAGCATTTCCCCTGAAACTGGAACAAGACCAGGCTGCCCACTTTCCCCCGACCTGTTCAACATGATGTTGGAAGTGCTATGTAGAGCAATCAGATAAGAGAAGAAAATCCGGATATCTAAATAGTATCTAAATAAGAAAGGAGAAAGGTCAAGTTATCCTTCTTTGCTGATGATATCCTATACCTCAAAAATTCCAAGAGAATCTCCCCAAAACCTTCTTGCATTACTGATAAAGGACTTGGCAAAGTCAGGGTACAAAATCAACATGCAAAAGACAGTCATATTTTTATACATCAACAACAAACAGGCAGAGAAGCAAATAAAAAACACAATCTCATTCATAATAGCAACAACAAAAAAAGAAATACCTCCACATCTTGTTTTTTAAATGCAATGATTATGAATACCTCTTACTGTAAAAGCTTACTGCAAAGGTATCTGAGAAAGATAAAAACTGTTTCTCCCCAAAATATAGATCATACTAAAAGAGAAAAAAAATCTCTTTAGGTATACAGTTCCAAACATTTTGAGTGCTGCATGAATAATGACCACTCTTGAGCACATTACCTTCTAACAAGAAGAGCATGGAGTGCAAACCTAAGGCATGTAAAGAGCTAATATCAAAAATATGTTTAAAAGAGAATGCACTTGAAGGACTTACTAATCTTGGTTTTACTGCATAATATGAAACCACAGTAATCAAGACAATGTTTCTTTGATTAAAAGGTAGTTCACTGCAATGAAACAGAATAGAGAGTACAGAAACAGACCCACATATATGTTGTCAACTATATCATGTCAAATATGTCAGGAGATTAAATGCAGGTAAGGAATGTATTTTCCACAAATGGTGATGAATCAACTGTACGTCTATGTTTTCTTTTAAAAAATAAAGGAACATCAACCCAACTTCATATCATATTGGACCTAAAAAATTTTCTAGAAGAAAACATATGGAAAATCACTGAGATCTAGGAATAGGCAACATGTTCTTAGAACAATAAAAAAGTATGAGCCATAAAAATATGTATGTAATCTTATAAAAATTTAAAGTGTTTGCTCTTCAAAAGACATTAACAAAACAAGAATTAAGCATACTGAAATAAAATATTTGCAATACAAATATCACACAAATTACCTGAGTGTAAAATATATACGTAAAGGACTCTTACAACTCAATAACAGAACAACAAAACTAAAAGAGGGCAAAAGATTTGAGCACAGAATTTACAACAGAAGATATACAATAAGCACAGAAAACATCTTCAAAATTATTAGTCATCACAGAAACTCAAATGAAAACCATGAAGAAATACTAGGATACCACCATTAGTATGGCCAAAAGTAAAATAAAAGACCATACCAAGTGTTGGTAAAAATATGAAGCAACTGAAATTCTCATGCACTGCTCAGCAGAATGCAAAATGGCACAGTTACTTTAGAAAGCCGTTTTTCAATTTTTAAAAAAAACTTTTAAAAAACTACCATATAAAATATTATGCAGCCACAAAGAAGGACAAACATATGGGCTTTATAGCAACGTGGATGGATTTAGAGTCTAGCACACTCAGTGATCTATCACGGAAACAAAGAACAGAGTCCCACATGTTTTCACTCATAAGCAGACCCTGAGCATTGACCATAATACAATACATAAGGGATTGACAGCTGTGGGAAACTTCAAGGGAAGGGGGGCACACCTCATCAACAAAGGTACCGGCGTAATGAACATTTGTATCCCTGACCCTGAATTGTACCCACATCTTCAAAATAAAAATAAATACTAAAAAAATTTTAAAAACTTAAAACCACCATATAAATCGTGTTCAAAGATTTGTAAATCAATGTCCATTGCAGCTTTATTTAAAATCGTCCCAAACTGGAAAAGATTCAAATGTCCATCAATAGGTAGTGGAGAAACAAATTATGGTATATTGGTTCAATGCAATACTACTCAGAAACAAAGAGAGCTAACTGTTGATCCATGCAACAATGTGATGAATATCAAAATTATTATGCTGATTGAGAGAAATTAGACAAACAAGAGTACATACTGCATGCCAACCTTTCCAGAAGATTCTAGAAAATGTAAACTATCTATAATGACAGAAATCAGATCAGTGGTTGTGAATTGAGACTAGAGAAAAGTTTGGGGGTGGAGATAAAATTATTCCTCTATTGATTATGGTAATGAAGTCATGGAATCCGTGCACATATATGTCAAAATTCATGAAATTATACAATTTAAATATGGGTAGTTTATTGTATATCAATTCTCCTTCAATAAATTTGTAAAAAAAAAAAATTTGAAAGACTTGGCCCATATTTTATTACCACCTTCTGATGATGAAGTAGAAATTAAGAATAAAACTACTAAAATTTGTAGCTCATGTTCACAAAGCAGAAACTCTAATGGAGGTCTCTCCCTTTTTTCTAGACGTAACAATGGCTCATGAAGAGCCTGGTTAAAGGGATAGATGGTTGAAGTTGAACAGGAGAGAATGATGTGAAGAAAGGTAGCTCTTTGAGGAAGCACCAAAACTCCATTTCTGCAGAGACTAGACCCGATTTGTCGGGGGGAAGACTAGGAACAAGTGAGTTGGAATCCAGAAGAGATACAGGTTCAAAAAGACTGTGGAATGTTGATACTTTGGCCCCTTCCCTGAAAGTCATCCTAAATTCATTTTGTGGACCAAGAAGTGCCCGAGCCCATGGATAAGAGAAAACCTCAGTAAGTAGTCAATGCTCAAGTATCCAGGAGCTGTGTGCACCCAAATAAACCAAGTAAGCCCCTAAACAGGGAAACAACTGGTCTGTCCAGGCTTTTATCACTTGGGTGGGACCATTTCACTGAGCCTCCAGACTTCTTCCAGTAGTAGTGTGAGGAGTCCAAAAAGTCAAATTTTGGGTCTCCTTCCAGACATCGTCTTCCTATCGTATTCCAGGATGCTTAGAAATGTCCTGTAAACTATGGGGCAGATAACAGGATGATGGAAGGAAAAGTTGCAATCCTTGTACATTTGGACCAAACTGAGAAAATCTAGGAGCATTTCAAACTTAGAACATAGGGGTCATATATTAAATTGATATTTAAAACAAATTAGATGTAAACGATACGTGGCTTTTCAACCTACAGTGCTTGGTTTTAATGCTACCACAGTAATCTAGACAATGTTGCTTTGATTAAAAGGTGGCTTTTCAACCTAGAGTGCTTGGTTTTAATGAAACCACAGTAATCAAGACAATGGGGTTTTTTTTCTTTGTTGTTTTTGCTTTCTTCATAAAATACTGACTGAGGAGGATGTCTGGATCAGATGGATTTACTCAAGAGGCCAACTGAAGTCAATCATCTGACAGTTAAAATAGTCCTACCAAGTAAGCAGCACACCTTGTAGATTGTATACTGATGACAGTTTACTCCTGTCTACTCCTGTTTCTGCTCACATTTGACCACTGAACAGTTTTTCTACCTCAGCCACAGAGTCCTCAATCTTCTGGCTTTAAGTTATTGTCTAAAGTTTTTGGAAGTTGCCCTTTTTAGTAAGATTTAATAGACAACAGTTTACTCTTACTACAGGTTTCTGTCTTTGCAATGACAGCACACATGTGTAGACAAAACAAAATAAAAATCCACAGATAAAATGATGAGGTGAAATATGGAAAGACACCAGTTATCTGGAAAGAAACATACATCACAGGGGTGAAAGGTAAAAATAAAAAATAGAAGTCTTGATTAACAAACCATGAAGAAAGGTAGAACATGTAATGTTTCTGTGATTTTTCCTCTTCAGAACAATAATTTCATATTATTATTTCATTTTATGCTACTTTGGTTTTGTTTTGAAAGAATTATTCAAGTTTCTTATAACAAGAGTTAGCATAAATAAAAATACAGAGTGTAGGACTGACCCTCGTCTTAGAGTTGTTTTTGTATCAAAATTCTGTTGCCTTTTGGAGCATTAGTGAAGTATTATTTTAGATCAGTTAAATACATCACTGAAACATGATTTTCAAAACTGGGCTAAAGTGTTATTGGCTCTTCTAATTGACTAATACCACAGGACATTGTTTAGAAAAGTACATGAAGATTTGGATGTATACAAAAGTGATCATTTTTAACTCTAAAATTTGTTGTTTGTGTGACCCTAGGCAAGTTTCTATTTTTTGTGTTCTCATTCATAACATCAGGATATTATTACTTATAGTATAAGAGTTGTGAATTTTCAAGGCGATAATATAGAAAAAGAACACTGGTATTGCCTTCTCTTAGACTCAAAATTCAAATTTTTGTTTTTAGAATATTTATTGAGAAATTTCTGTGCTGGAAAATTAGGATAAATTCATTTTTGGAGACGGTAGAAAGGCCAGTGGGTGTGGTTACCTAAGTTATCTGTCATCAGAGGTCAATGGACATTTGTGTTATTTCCTGTTGTCTTAGAGATTAAGAGGCTGTATTGTTCCTCTCCTCGTGATTAGAGAGAAAGGTAGAAATAGGCATTCTTCCACTATTTCTAAAGCTGCACCAAGATGAGAGGAAATATTAATACCTAGTGGTAAAACGCACAGCTTCTAGAGTCAGCTGCCTGGAACTGACACCAGCTCTGTCTTGTATTAACTCTATGACCTTGGGCAATTTTCTTCATCTCGGGCCTCAGTTTCTCTTCTCTAAAATACATAAGATTGTTTTGGGATTAACTTTGTTAACACAGGAAGAACAACGCCAGGCACAAAGCAAGTACTCAAAAAATAATTGCCCTTAATATTTCTCTTGTAGTCTTCTTAGCCTCAAGCCAACAATTAGCTTCCACTTGAAAAAGGAATCTAATATCCTATTTTCATTCTTGATATGAGACACATGGATGTAGATAGGGCATAGAAGGATGCAACACTCCGTCCTCAAGCTTCATTACTCATTCATTGGGGAAGAGGAGAAGCAAAATAGACTTTCAAAGGGAAAACGTGATGAACACGATTTTTTTTTTTTGCTATGATAGTATGAAAAGGATTTCTTTTTTTTTTTTTTTTTTTGCTTGCTTGCTTGTTTTTCAGTTTTGTGCTGCCCAAAAGCAAAGTTAAGAGAAAGGTCATGGAGACCAGTTTGAGAGAGAAAGGTCATGGAGACCAGTTTGAGAGGAATTGAAAAGTGAGGAGAAGGAAAGGAAAAGCCACTTCTCTATATTTACTGCAATATTTCTGAGGAAAAATTGAGATAAATAGTTGTGATTTGCTCTCCTGCACTCTATTTTCTACCCATCAGTATGTCCTGTCAGCTCTTCCTCCAAATACATCCCGAATATGCACCTTCTCATGGACCGCACGAGTGCATCTCTGGCTCAATTCTTCCTATAAATTTCAGTGGCCCTGCTAAAGGGACCTTCCTGACTATTCTGGCCCCAGAGTGCATTGGCCACTCAGCAGCCTGAATGATCTTTGTAAAGTATACATTATATCACTTCACCATCCTTTTAAAAACTCCTCTGGCTACCAGTTCCTCTAGAATAAAGCTCTAAGGTGTAAAGTGCTATTTCCTGGAGAAGCGTTTTTGCTCTTCTTCCCACTTAGAGTTCTGTCTCCCAAATCTTTTTCTTTTTCTTTTTTTTAAATACAATTCAGGGGTACAATTCAGGATTAAGTATACAAATATTCATTATGCAGGTACCCTTGTGAATGAGGTGTGTCCGCCACCCCCGGCAGATTCCCACTACTGCCAATCCCTTTCTTATAGTATTACCCTAGTTGTTCAAGGTTCACTTATGAGTGAGAACACGTAATACTAGGGTCTTTGTTTCTGTGATAGATCACTCAGTATTATAGACTCTAAGTCCATTCAAGTTGCTGAGAAGATCATAATTTTGTCCTTCTTTATGACTGTGCAATATTCCATTGTGTATTTGTACCATATTTTTTTATCAGTACTCTTTCAATGTGTAGCACGGTTGGTTTCATGTTTTTGCTATTGTGAATGCTGTAATAAACAAGGATGTGCAAGTATCTTTCTCATAGAGTGATTTGAGTTCCTCCAGGTATTTTCCCAGTAGGAGAATTACAGGGTTGTATAAGAGGCTGATTTTTAGATCTCTTAAGAATCACCTCACTGTTTTCTACAGAGGCTGTACTAGTTTATACTCTCACCAACAGTGTAGAAGTGTTCCCTTTTCACCGCATCCTTTCCAGCATTTGTTGTTTTTTGAGTTATTGATGTTGGCCATCCTGACTGGAGTTAGATTATATCTCAGTGTGGCTTTAATTTGCATTTCTTTGATGACCAGTGAGGCTGAGCATTTGTCTTCTTTTGAGACCAGTGTTGGCTGCTCATATGTCTTCTTTTGAGAAGTGTCTATTCATATCGTTCGCCCAATTTGTAATGGGGCTGTTGTTTTTTTTCTTTGGGGCACATATGAGTTCCCTGTAGATCCTAGGTGTTAGACCTTTGTCAGATATACAGTTGGCAAGTATTTTTTCGCATTCTGTGGACTGTCTCCCCACTCTCTCAATGTTTTTTTTTGGCTTTGCAGAAGCTTGTCAGTTTGATCTTATTATCAGACAAAATACCCTATAAGTTATCAAAAATTAAAAAAGAAACAGATGGCCACTACATAATGATAAAAGGTTCAATCCATCAACAAGAAATACCCATCCTAAACAAACATGCACCCAACATAGGAGCACCAACTTTCATAATGCAGTTTCCAGGTACACTAAAAATGTTATTGACTCTAACACTATCATAGCTAGGGACTTAAACATCCCACTAACAACCCTGGACAGGTCATCAAGACAAAAAGGTTACAAGGAGATCCAAACCTCAAGGCGACGCTTGACCAAATGGACTTAATAGATACCTATATAACATGCCATCCAACAATCACAGAATATGCATTCTACTCTTCACCACACGGAACATACTCTAAGATTGACCATATCCTTGGCCATAAATCAAGCATAAACGAATTCCACAAGATTGAAATACTGTCATGCACCTTCTCAGACCACAGAGAAATAAAAATAAATATCAGTGAAAAAAAAGTTTCTCCAAGACCCACAAAGACATGGACACTAAACAGCATGATGCTAAACAACTCCTGGATCAACATGGAAATCAAAGAAGAGATCACCTGGAAACAAGTGAAAATGAAGGAACATCTTACCAAAACCTCTGGGATGCCATGAAAACAGTCCTAAGAGGGGAGTTCATATCTCTGTGAACAAATATGAAGAAAATGGAAAGATCACAAATTAACAGCCTAACAAATCACCTAAGGAAGCTGGAAAACAAGACCACAAAAACCCTAACTTCAGCAGAAGAATCCAGATCACAAAATAAAAGCCAAAATTCAGGATATAGAAGACAAAAATATAATACAAAAAAAATCAATGAAACCAAATGTTGACTTTTTGAAATGATAAACAAGATTGATGGATCCCTAGCTAGACTGACCAAGAAAAAGAGAGAAAAAGCCCAAATAAACACAATCAGATATGCAAAAGATGAAGTCACAATTGACCCCAAAGAAATGCAAAAGATTATCAGAGATTACTATGTACACCTGTATGGAAACAAACTGTCTCCCAAATCTCCATACAACTGATCGTGTCTCATTATTCAGATCTCAGTTGGGACTCATCTGGTCAGAAAGTTCTTTCCAGGACATCCCAGATAAAGTGTCATTTGCTACTATTATTTATCCTTTCATAATATATTCAATACCTGAAATTATTTATTTTTAGATTCATCAATTAGTCAATCTTCTTGGAAAGAGGTCTTAGTGTGTTTTATTCCTTTTCCTCCAACACCTAGAAACAACACCTATTTGTAGCCTGATTAGTCCATTCTCAGGTACCAGGAGCCCGGGATGGACCACATCTCGATGTGAGCACTGTTACATCAATGTATACCAGGCTTCTCTGGTCTTTACTACCTCTTCTGCCCCTATATACCATTTGTTAATTTAATAATTACTTTAAAAATGTATGCTATGTCACTTCTAATGAAGTAAATGAGAATCTTATATGTCACTCAAAAGGTATACATTGCAACCCAAAGCAGATAGATCACAATGATTCTATACTGCTGACTTACTGCTATTCTGAACTAAAGGCTTGTGTTAGAGGCATGAAAGACCCTATTGAAACAGACCTGATAGTCAAGCCTGTTTTCAAAGGTTAGAAAAGAGAATGTTCATATGGTAACTATATTTTTTCCCAAATATTTCATTGTTTCCTTATCAATAAATACCATCTCTGCTTCTTATATTTACCCAGGCATAAATGAAAATATTTCTCTAGCTTTATTATTGGTGTGTATATATATATATATGGATATATCTTATATACATATATCCCTAACCCTAATCCTAACAAATCTGTCTCTTAAGACTGTCAAACAGATATGTATGTGTACTGGTGTATGTGCATGCAAATTACCAAACTGATTTATTTTTCACTTAAGTTCCATCATACATTGACACATAACTAATGACTATTCCTGAGCTACTCCTCTTTGGTAAGCCCTACTCAAGGACAAAATCGTGTCAGTTCTGTTTCATAAAAATAAAAATATTTGTTATTGCTCAGCATTTTAAAGTGGTATTTCTCTCGTTCTCTCTCTCTCTCTCTCTCTCTCTCTCTCTCTCTCTCTCTCTCTCTCTCTCTGTCTCTCTCTGTCTCTCTTTCTCTCTCTCTCTCTTTAGATGTGATTTCATTATGCTGCCAAGACTGGAGTACAGTGGTTATTTACAAGCATAATTATCAGTTACTGCAGCCTCAAATTCCTGGACTTAAGTTGTCTTCCCATGTCAACTTCCCAGGTATCTGGGACTGCAGATGCACACTACCGTGCTCTGCTTGAAAACCTCTTTCTAACCCTTTAAGGGGCATTATAGGTATTTGCATTCCTTATTCAGAATTTCTAGTCCTGAATATCTGACTAATAGACCCATTATTTGTACAAATTACTAGTGATATTTCAAATTCTTATTACTTTAAAATGGCCGCACCACACAGCCAGAAACTCACAGACTCGCTGCTTTGAGGTTAAAGGATTTAGTTGCATGTTAATTCAGGTGAAAGTAAGACAAGTTTGGATGTCAGGCAGAGTTAAATTAAAACTCAGGAACTAACTTATAAAAATAATTCAGATTGTGTGGGAAAAATACACCAAGAAAACAAGAACTTTCTCTGGGAAAAAGGATAACAGAAGACCAATAGGAGGAAATTGATTTGCAGGAAGGCAGCTGTATCCTCCATCTGTACTCTCACAAGAGAAAACGCGAAACATCACATCGCAGCAGATTTTTTTTACCTCTCAATTGTGAGCACAAGAAAAGCAAATCCTACTTCTGTAGTGGGTTTATAAACATCATTCTTTCTGATTTTAATGAGAGGATTTTGGAAGGAAGGATCAGACATTTAATACAATGTAGCCCCCTGAAGCAGGAAGATCAAGGGGCAGAAGAAGTCTTCTGCAGTGCCAGAGAGCAGAGAGGCCTTCAGTAATAATGAGTCCATCATTTGAGATCCAGTTATTAGGATGAAGCAATATAAAATAGAAATTCTAATGAGTTTATGAAGAAAACATAAGTAAAATGGTATGTGATCTGCTTTGAGATGGAGCTATAGTAATTGTTATGCAAATACAATATTTAATGGGTTCTTTAAATTGGATTGTGGAATTTACCGGAATTAAAAAAGAAAGAAATGATTAAGTAACCTGTATTGCTTAGATTTTTTTCCTCTTATCCCAGGGATTTCATCATCTCTTGAGTGCTGAATTAGTACAGGAAACAATATTTCTAGCTTCTGGTTAGTAGAGCCAAAGTGACAGAACAGAACATTATGTCCTTGGTCAAAAGGTGGTGGGAAGTTCGAGACCAGCCTGGGCAACTTGACAAGACTTCATTTAAAAAAAAAAAGTAAAAAAAACAAAACAAAACAAAAAACAAAGAAAGAAAATGTCGTGGAAGGAAAGATGGTTTAAAATGTGATCATGCAAGTGTTATGGGAATGGAAATAACAGTGCCGTATAATAAATACTCTCTCTTAATTCACCAGAATTGCCCTAATTCAGACAGGATAAATTTTGGTAGAAAATGAGGAAGCTTGTTATAAACATTTTTAGCTTGAAGTGTCAGTGGAGATTTCAGATTGAATGCCCAGAAAGAGCTGGAAATTCGGAAGCAAACTTTCATAGAAGGAAAAAAAGTCAGCAAGAAAATGTTTTGAATAAAGATTTTGAATTGCTTTGCACATAGACAGCATAACATAGCTACCATATGTGAGCATAATGTAGACCAAAAGCTAATTTTACATGCCTTTTTTAATTGTCACAAGCATCCTTTAATTTAAGTATTATCCCTGTGTCACAGGCAAAACTGGAGCAGAGTGAACAGAGTGAAATGAAAAGGCTGTCTTTAAGCCACACAACTTCAAGGAACAGAATCAAGAGTTAAAATCAGGTTTTCTGATTCCAAGTTTCCTAGTCCTTCATTTATGCTTCGGCTGATCTGGGACAAAGGATGAAGGGGAAAAAGAAAGGAAGGTCAAGGAAAAACTGTGGACAAATTCATGACTCAAAATTAAGTTAGCATGAATTTTCAGTCAGCATAATTTTGAGAGTTTATCCAGCAAAGTCCGGCAACCGGGGAATACAACCTGCAAAACAGATGGTGGAGTGATTCAGTGTTGAAGATTGGCAAGTTGACATTATGCAAGGTTAAACGTACAAGGGTTTTTTTTTTTTTTTTTTTTTTTTGAGTTGGAGTCTCACTCTGTCGCCCAGACTGGAGTGCAGTGGCCACTCCCGGCCCCCGCAGCCTGGACCTGCTGGGCTCCGGTGATCCTTCTGCCTCAGCCTTCCGTGTAGCCGGAATTACAGGCGCGTGCTACCACACCCGACTGATTTTTTGATTTATTGTAGAGATGAGGTCTCGCTGCCCAGGCAGGTCTCGAACCTGCGGGCTCAGGCAATCCACTTACCTCACTTCACTAGAAAGTGGGGCCATGTTAGGAGAGGGACAGGTGAAGCCAGGAGGTGACTCATCGACTAAGTTTGAAAAAGTCTGGCTGCCTCCCTGCCACTACCAAAGCTCAAAATACCAGGTTTTAGTTTTCTCCGCCTCTTTTGATTCTAGAGCATAGGAACACTGAAGATTTCTAAAACTGGTTCTGTAAGATTTAAAGCAATTCTGAGAGTTTCCTAATATCCTCTCAATGGATTCCACTTCAGCCCCAATTAATGAGAGGGTTGTTGTTTTCTTTTTTACTGACTAATACAACATTTTATCAGTTTTGGTTTTATTTCTCCTGCCCTCACTCTCATTCAAATTCCTTACATTTACAGAATGTCTTTAAAACCAATAAAGTATGTGATCCATCATCCAAGTATGGGAGACACTCTCAGAAGGCAGAAAATAGATGGCATTGGTTTGACACAAATAGAGCAATCAATCTATAAGCTTAGAACACACTCCATATCAAACCACAGGAAAGTGTCAGAATAACAGTTCCAACATGTTTATAGTTATAAATGCACAAATGGAAACAGAATTGGTTTCCAACCACGATCATCAAGGAACTGCATTACCCACAGCAAAACCGGTAGGCCGAGCAAGGTTCCCTCGCCCCATAGATGGACCATTATCTTTTGGGAGTTGCATTCATCCCCAGGATAAAAAATTAGACCCACACTCTAGAGAAAGTCAACCCCTGCCTAGGAGTGGCTTCTTGAATAATGTAAGGGTCTGGGAGAGAAGCAGAGAAGTTGGCAGAATGTTGAATCCTCAGGAAGGAAAATACATTCAAGTTTCGAGTTGCAGAAGTGGGAGGGAGTCACCTTTACTACTTGCTCCAAATAAAATTCCCTGAAAGTGAAGCTGGGCTGTTCACATTCCTCATCCAGCCACACCTAGCCTATCATCGGTTCTTCGCCTTATCCAGAACTTCAGTCTGCTACTTAAGCTGCAAAAGCAAAAGATCAAAAAAAGTAAAATATGTCTTTGTATTATTTCTATGCCTGCACTCTATTGTTTTAGTTTGCTTTAAACTAAATCATTTAGAAAATAATCTGATACCAGTTATTTATATTTTATATGTAACTGCTGCATGAGTGATCTTTCATAAAATAATTTGTCATTAAAAAACAGGCTTGTTTGATGTTAAGAAAGGCCTTCCAAATTTCTGAAAAATGGCCTAAAATCGGTGTTTTCTAGATTTTTCTTATACTAATGTCAAAAGGAAAAATTGCAATCAATTTAGCTTAAAGATCTGAGTGACTAATATTGACAATTCTAGAATCAGGCAACATCTCATTCTATAAAACAGAATGGATGACCTGGTTCGGTGGCTCAGTCTGTAATCCCAACACTTTGGGAAGCCTAGGAAAGTGGATTGCCTGAGTCTGCAGGTTTGAGACCAGCCAGGGCAACTTGGTGAGACCTCATCTCTACAATAAATCACAAAAACTAGATGGGTATGGTAGTGTGCGTTTGTAGGTCCAGCTACTTGGAAGGCTGAGGCAGAAGGATCACCGGAACCCAGCAGGTCGACACTGGGGTGACCACAAGCATGCCACTGCGCTCCAGTCTGGGCGACAGAGTGAGACTCCAACTCAAAATAAATAAATAAATAAAATAAAAATAGATTGCATGATCTGATGAGCTGAGCAAGAGAGATGAGCTTTAGAGGCAGCAAAGGGCTGAAGGCAGCAGGAACAGGGAACAAAACGAGGACTGGTTATTTCAAAGTTACTTTCCTTATAGGATCAAAACAGATAGGCCTCCCTTATCACGCCAGCTCAGGTAAACTGGGCCTCTTCTGACTGATGGCTGTGAATCTACTTTTCGTAGAAAATTGGCCCTTTTCAAAGTCCCCTTTGATTGCATGGCATTTAGAGGCAGTAAATTTATTCTGGTTTGGTTTGGTCTGTTGGGCCTCGTACAAAGCTCAGTCAAAAAAATTGTCTCTCACAATTTTTTTCTTTTTCATTTGTCTTTAATTTTTTAAAAATTGTTTTCTTTTTTATTTCTCTTTCATTTTTATTTTTTCCGTTTTTATTTTAGATTCAGGGGTATATGTGCATGGTCTTTGAGAAATCGCCATACTGTTTTCTACAGCAGTTGAACTAGTTACAATCCACCAACAGTGAATGAGCTTTCCATTTTCTCCACAACCATGCCACCATCCATTGTTCTTTGACATACTAATAACAGTCACTCTGATTTGGGTGAGATGATATCTCATTGTGGTTTTAATTTGAATTTCTCTGATGATTAGTGATGTTGAGCATGTTTTCATACGTGTGTTGGCTATTTGTGTGTCTTCTTTTGGAGAAGTGTCTATTAGTGGTCTCCTCCCACTTTTGAACTGGTTTATTTGTTGATGTTGTAATTTTCACATTGAGTTGTTTGAGTTCCTTGTAGATTCTGGATATTAGCCCTTTGTCTGAGATGCAACTTGCAGATATTTTCTCCTATTCAGTAGGTTTTTTGTTCACTCTGCTGATTATTTCTTTTGCTGGGCAGAAGCTTTTTGGTTTAAGTCAGTCCCGTTTGTCTATGTCTGTCTTTGTTGCAATTGCTTTTGAGGTCTTAGTCATAGATTCTTTGGGTAGGCCAATATCCAGAAGAGTGTTGCCTAGGGTTTCTTCTAAAATCTTTATAGTTTCAGTCTTTAATTAAGTCTTTAATCCATCTTAAATTAATTTTGTATATGGTGAGAGATAGGGGTCCAGATTCATTTTTCTGCGTAGGGCTAGCCAATTTTTCCAGCACCATTTATTGAATAGGATGTTCTTTCTCCATTCTTTATTTTCGTCAGCTTTGCCAAAGATCAGCTGATTGAAGGAATGTAAGTTTATTTCTGGGCTCTCTATTCTGTTCCATTATCTGTCAGTCTATTCTTGTACCAGTACCATGCTGTTTTAGTTACCATAGACTTGTAGTATAATTTGAAGTCAGGCAGTGTGATGATTCACAGTTATCCTTTTTGCTCAGAATTCCTTTGGCTATTCTGGCTCTTTTCTGACTTCCATATAATCTTTAAGATTGTTTTTTTCTAGTTCTGTGAAGAATGACGTTGGTATTTATATCGGGATTGCATTGAATCTGTGGGCTGCTTTGGGCAGTATGGTTATTTTAACAATATTGATTATTCCAATCCATGAACATGGAATGCTCTTTCATTTTTTGTGTGTCATCTGTGATTTCTTTTATCAGTGTTCCATAGTTCTCCATGTAGAGGTTTTTCACCTCCTTGGTCAGATGTACCCCCGGGTGTGTGTGTGTGTGTCTATTATGAATGAGATTGAGCTTTCCCTCAGAAGACGAATAAGAAGACAGGGATGTCTTCACACTCTTATTCTTCACACATTATACTGGAAGTCCTAGCAAGAGCAATCTGGCAAGAGAAAGAAATAAAAGGCATCCAAATCAGCATGGAGGAAGTCAAACTATTTCTGTTCAAGGATATGATTATATACCCAGAAAACTCTAGAGACTCCTCCAAGAAGTTTTCCTGAAGAACGACTTCAGTAAAGTCTCAGGATACAAAATCAAGGTACGAAAATCTAAAACATTTCTATACACCAACAATGCTCACGCTGAAAGCCCAACCAAATTTTATTTAACAATGGTGATCACCTATGGAACTTGTGAGGGAAAACACTCAGACAAACACATATACATCCCTGTATCCCATTCTACTGAATCAAAATCTTCATTTGAAGCCCATTGAGGGACTTGGACATCTAAATCTCAGAGAAGCAAACTAGGTAGTCCTATGATCTTACAATATCGGATTCGGAATAATATGGAATATAGTACTATGCACAGACAAAAGCACAACCATTCACCTGCCCCCTAAACACACACACTTTTACCCTATTAGAGACTACTGTGTATTAGTGGCATAAACTGAAAGCTACAATTGTTTAAAAAGGAATGATAACTTCTAGTGGAATTTCTCCCTTATTTTGTTGGTCAGTACTTTTGTTCTCAAACTTCAGAAGGCATAGGATTGTCTCAAAATTTATTAGACATGCTCAGGTCTAATTCAGTTGGTTAAAAATTGAATCCACATATGTAACAAGCATCCCCAGATTATTTTATCACTTTAAGGAACACTTTCCTCCTCTCTCCTTAACTTCTCTGTGTCAATCTGCCTGTTCCTTACACCACTTATTTATCTTCTTTGTCTTATTTTTCTCCTCCACTTTCTCTGCCTTACCTAGCTCTTATGAAATAACTGTAAATAAGAAGCAATGAATAAGTATCATACATATTTGGGTGGAGATTATCAACACTATTTGCAAATGCTATATAGCTTTAGCACTAGCAAAAGTCAAAACACGGCAAGGATATTTCCAGTGATTTCCTTACTTAAAACACATTGGTAAATAAGAACAAACCAGCCAAGAATAAGTAGACCGAATGGCCTTATTCCTGACTGCACTATAATATCACCTAAGAAGCTCTTAAATTCATCCATCAGGGATTCAGTTTTGTTTGGTTGGGTATGGCCAAGAAGTTGGTATTTTTCTTAAAGTTCCTAGGTATTTCTAAAGTGTGGAGTTGAGATCTCCCAAATTTGATGAAGTGGCAATCTATGCAAGAGTAGTGCCAACACCATACCTTCAAAACCTAAAATCATTGAAGGGAGAAGGGGGGGATTTTTAAGTGAAATGGAGGGTACAGTATTTTAGACGAATTACAAACAGGTGAGGTAAAAAGAACGCTCAATGCCTCCCACTTTAGAAATAATGGAGGGATTCAAGTTCATTCCTCTTTTCTGAGTGAGACCCAGAGGAGAAAGAAGCAAAAGTCAGAGCGTAGCAAGCGATATATGTTTATCAATGCCTATGCAAAGAGTAAGGAGGAAAGTGACAGGCAGATGGGTGAGTACTTTGAAATAGTCTCAAAGCTCAGAACAGATAGGGACACACTTAAACAATGTCAAGAGCAAAATTAAAGGTAAGAAAAAATCACTGCCAACCATATTAAGCCTGAGAGGTCCCTAGACAGGTCAGAGAAGGTTTACATTAAACATAATCAGAAACAGAACAAAAGAAAGCAAACAGAAAGGTTTGCATTGCCAGAATAAAAGGGAATTAGAGACTCTGCTCTGGCATGCAGAAAGGACATTTCAAATGCAGGGACTAGTTTTTGTTTCAACAGCAGGGATATACCTAAATTGGTTGAAGTTTTTAAATATAAAATGTTGGAGAAAGTACAAGTAATACTGAAAATCTGCACCAAAAAAAACCCTGAAAGATAAGAAAACCTAATGGAGCTATAAATTCAAGTAAATCAAATTATTTCGCCTTATGTAGAAAGGTAAGACAACTAATTTAAAATTCACTCATGAGAGAGGACGCTGAGGACAAACATTAACATCTCAATACTAAAAAAAATTCAAATTCTCTAAACAAATCAATTCGAAATGATTCTCTCAGAACAGAGGTTTTAATTCTACATTAACCACACTCTTTAATACAATGAAATATACTGGTGTGTACTTACACACACAAACACACGGGCACACACATGCACATTCCTTCACCCCAAAACCTTTTTTCTTGTCCCCACCACCTCTTTCCTATATTACACAGTCTGACATTCTAAAGATAGAGTACTTGTAACAGTTTGCAATGTAATGAAACAATAGCACATCAAATGAGCTCTACAAATTATGATGCAAATGTTACTGTTCTAGTTGTTTTCTGACTTTGTAAAAATGTCCCATCAAGCTAAAAAATGTAAGAAAAATAAATAAATAAATAATAGTTCTATCTTCTGGGGAAATATGCCATTACCACATATAATTTTATTCTTCCAAAAGTAATGTTTTTGCTCGAGACATCATAATATTGGACGAGAAGGGTAGACGCATGCGGAGGAGGGTTTATCAGGAATTCCTTTACCTGTACAATACTGCTTCTTGGGCTTTGTTCTCCATTTCCTTTGTTGCTTGTGCTTGGAAAATATACTGGCTAATTTTAGATCGCCCTTTGACTTCACTGATGTGAAATTCAATATTTCTTTGAGCACTCTCTCTTTCTTCAACATTGGCTCCACATAAAGCAAATCTCAACTGTCTTAATGACAGTAACCCAGTCCAAGTCTGAAGGCCTGAGAACTTGGATTAGAAGCAATGGAATAAGTCCCAGAGTCCAAAGACTGAAGGACTGAGAGTTCTGCTGTCCCTGTGTGGAGAAGGCAGTATCCCAACTCTGGAAGAAAGAGTGAATTCACCTTCCTTCTGCCTTTTTTTTTTTTTTTTTTTGTATCCAGGCCCTCATTGGATTAGATAGTGCCTACCAACACTAGGTGAGAGGTGATCTTTCTTATTCAGTCCACTGATTCAGATCCTAATGTCTTCTAGAAACACCCTCAGAGACATACCCAGAAATAACACTTGACCAGCTATCTGGTCATCCCTCAACTCTGTCAAGTCAACATCTAAAACGATCACACCCGGTAACTGTTAAAATACTAAGACTAAAGAAGCATCATAAGAAAGTATCTGGAACATAAGGATATGTGAGGTTGATCAGTACAACCAGAACACTACTCTTAGAAGTCAGCATCTGTAGACAGCCAGGGATCCAGAAAAGATAAGTGATAGGTTAGTCGTCATGTAAGTAGCTGAAGTCACAGCAGGTGGAAATAGTCACATAACAGACAATCATAAGCACCAAAATAGAATCGGGGGATCAGAATCAGGTTGCAGAAAGGCTTTGTGGGAGACTGTTTCCACAGTACTGCTGAGTAACTCAGGCTCCCGGACTTGCTAGCTTTGTTAACTCAGTCTAAGTTAGACGTGGTTAGCTTAGACTTTTGCAACTTGCTTTGCCTCTTTCTGGATGGTTCTTATTATAAGTTTGTATAGTCCCCAGATCTGCTTTCATCCTTGTTTCAGTGCCTCGCCGTGACCCTGTTTTATGTTTCTGAACACTTTGGGTAGGGGAAGAGAAGTTCACAGCCAGGAGAGACACCTGATGCCGACGGGTTATCCAAGGACATGACACAGAACTCTGCTGCAGGAGACAAAATGAGCAACAGTAAAATGACAGAGCACATCCCATACCCGAGTGATTGTAACATAAATGTTTCTGTAAATGCAAACTATTCAATGTTAGTGTACCTGCCCTCAAATATTTATAATATCCAGAAGTGACTGAAAGAGTATTACTCCTAGTGATACCTCCATGAAGGACATGCCAAAAAAGCCTTTTCTGGAATGAAGGAAGTGGCTTTCATGGGAACTGCCAGACATACCCAGATTCTGGCTCTTTTTTTTTTTTTTTTTTTTTTTACCAACATTGTATCTTTTTCTGCCAAATAAATCAAAGTCTGCAGAAATTTGGAGTTGCATTTTTATCCTTCAATAGCACTGGTGTCCTTTAGTGGGAAAAATATACTCATAATTACTCATAATTAGATTCTCTTACCTGTAGTTATTTGGTCTGGCAAATCACTCTAAGGCAATATCATGCAGATACCTTCATCTGGATAAGTGTTTGACTCTGATCTATAGTAGAAGTCAACCTAGCTAAAAAATAAGTATATGAACAGACAGGACATATATTTTGGAATTAAGGGCCATGCAGATTTTTAACATTTAGGCATATGTATTATGGCCCAAACTCTTGCTATTTGATCTCAGGAACTAAATCTATTTGGAAGGCAAAATGTATTTGCATACATTACCATTTGGGGGCAAATTTCTTGTAGAGATCAATATGCAAGTTTTTTTTAATTCACTAAACTTGTAAAATATGTATCTCCTATTAAGCATTAGAGATTAGAGGTGAGTGATATTTTTCTGCCAATATTGAACGCAGAGTCTGAGGTAAGAGGAGTCGATTGCCATGTTGAAGGGTAAATTACAATGCTACATAGTATATGTAGCTAGTCCTAGCCATCAAGATGCCATAAAGTGATTCTGATTATAAAACAAATTTGTTTCTCAATTCGATTTTTCTTGCCCTAGCTAAATTCAGTTACATGTCAATGCTTGTGAGCTACGAGTAACTGGAAGCTAAACAAAGACAGTATTTTGAAGTAAGAATTTGTTACACAGGTCAAGTGTTTGTCAAACATTTACTGAGAGGGAACACTTATTATCTGAGTATATCTTTGTATGTAAATTTTACCTCAAAAGAAGAAAATGGAACAATTTAAAAAATTGAACTTTAGTTAATGATATGCATGCTCAAGTGTTACATTTGCAAATAGCTTTGAAAAGTGTCCATAAATAAGATGAATTGTTGGGTGAATAGAGAAACAAACATGTGTGTAGTAAACCCAGTTTAGTAAATATGAATGGCAATATCTTAATATGATTTTACTCTACATTTAAATTTTTTCATAATAAAATCTTGAGGGGGGGAAGTACCACTCTGTCAAAGTTGAAAACTAAGGCAAGATATAATAAAATACACCTTAATAAAATATAACAGACTGAAGTGAAATACCAAATTATCATGTAAGCAGCAGAAATTATCATAAGATGAATGCAAAAATCATATTTCACCATGAAAACTGTGTTTAAAACCAGTAGATGTAAAAACGCGTAGTTCACAGGAATGCTCATTACTGTTGTTTTCTTTTCTTTTCTTTTCTTTTATCTTTAGACCTTCTTAGACCTTGTCCCTGTGACTATGTCTTTGTCAATTTTAAATGCAAGGACTCTAAACCCAGCATTTCATAAACACACTTGCACAGAATTTACTTGATTAACATATATTTTCTGATTGTATATAATGCATTAAGACATGCAATCATGCTTCATAATAAGCTTCCAATTGGATAAGAC
Organism: Carlito syrichta; assembly: GCF_000164805.1. Classification (NCBI taxonomy): domain Eukaryota; kingdom Metazoa; phylum Chordata; class Mammalia; order Primates; family Tarsiidae; genus Carlito; species Carlito syrichta. Next base: position 762,477 of record NW_007247400.1, read on the forward strand.
TCAATCACACTCCATCCTTAAAAGAAATCATTTCAATTGGATAATAAGTGCTCACAATAAGCAGTTTTCCATGATTACAAAAAAAAAAGTTATGATTGGGAAAATATGCTTACTATAGCAACCTCTCTCTAGCAGTTACACAAATGGTTTTTCACTCTTCATCTATAATATACAGAATTTTTGGCTTTCTACACTTTTATTTGGTTTTAGTTTCTTCTACATAATGCTTGTATAACTTGGATAATTTACAACATGGTCCAAAAAGGACAGAATAAGAACAATCTTCCAAAAGGGGCAAATCAGTCTGCCTTAAGTATCTCCTAGCTTTTAAAAAGCTCTAAAATGCTTTGGATTTAGTACAATTTTAGTTTTCAGATGATAAGATCATATTATATTCATTTTCTCGTGCTCATTCTTTGATACTGAGTTGATTTTCAGCAAGTGTGATTAAATGAGTACTGATTGTCTTAGTTCATTTGTGCTATAAGAAACTACCTGAGACTGACTAATTATAAACAACAGAAATTTATTTTTACAGCACTAGAGGTTTGGAACCCCAAGATCTTCACCGACAGGTTTGGTGTCTGCTGAGAGACTGGTCTTTCTGCTTCCAAGATGGATCCTCGTTGCAGAGTCCTCTGGAGGGAGGAAAGCTGTGTCCTCACAAGGTGGATAGTGGAAGACCAGAAGGGCCTAGTTAATTTCCTCTGTCCCATGCAGAAGGGCATTAACTGTGTGCATGGGGGCTCAGCCCTCATGAGTTAATCACCCCCAAAGATCCTACTCCTTCATACTACCATATGCCTTCTAACACATTGGGATTTGAGTTCCAACATACAAATTTTAGCCGGATAAATACATTAAATGGCACATAAGTACTAAACACAGAGCGAAAGCATTTTTTTAAAAAAAGACTTCAAACTGAGGGAGGAATAGTGTTGAGATTAATACATACATATCAAGTAATAGAAATAAAAAATAAGAGGAGTATGTACCAAATGGCTGTGGAAGGCAGTAAGAGAGACAATTTTAAAATGACCGAAGATTAACTTACTTACTAGAACTCATGGTAAAGATTTAAAGGCGGAGTGTTCAATTTCAACATTTTATTGCAGGCTGAGCCTCCCTAATCCGAAATCCAAAATTCTCCAAAATACCAAGCTTTTTGAGTGCGCACATGATACCACTAATGGAAAATTGTGCACGTACACCATTTATTTCATACACAAAGTTATTTAAAATATTGTACGAAATTACCTTCAGACTACTTGTATAAGTTGTATGATGTGAAACATAAATGGATTTCATGTTTAGACTTGGATCTCAAGATATCTATTATGTATATGCAAATACTCCCAAATCTAGTAATTCTGGTCTGAAACTGTTCTGATCCCAATAATTTTGAATATGGGACATTCGACACATTTTTTTTTCTTTTTCTCCTGTTACCATTTCTTTAGCATCACATTTAAATGAAGAAAAAAATAAGCAAAATTTAAGATAATTATCTGCAGGAACAGCAAAACCTGGAAGTTGCTTCAACAGACCTAAAAATTTGATTAATTTCTGGGAGACATAAAGCTCATCAGCTTCATAAGAGAAAAGTGCTGTGCTGTCAACTCACGATGTAACACAAGCAAAATGCTGGCCACAGAAAGGTGGGCAGGTCTCACCTAGTAAGTATCCATGTTGACCCAGGGTCTTTCTAGAAGCTAGCTATGAGAGAAAATGTGGGGACCCAAGGGAGGTTGGGAGAGCCATCAGCTAGTGATTCAAAGAGGACCTTGAGGGAAGGAGAAAAGAAAAGAAGGAAGGAAGATTGGGTGTAAACGTCTTAGGCTGAAGTTCAGGCGAAAGATCAGCAAGGTCACTGGAAAGCCAAAGCTGCTGTGAAAGGAGACCTGATTCTGCTGGGACCGGGCCTTCCTTTAAATCCCTGCCGATCTCACTCATGGGTGGGAGCAGCATTGGGAATCTGACATCCATTAAAATGCGGCCAGGTATGTCAGATCACAACAGCAGGAACTCTCAGTGAATTCTGTCCCCCGCGGTCACAGACCTGAGAAGTACATTCCCATGGCCACAGTATCCATGAGCCGTTCCTTCCCACACACACATACACACTCCCATGGGCTTCTCTCTTTCTTTCTTCCTGAGAGAAACTGAAGAGGCAAGGGGGTAAGTAGGTTACACTCTGGCCCCAGTGGCCATGGCTGGTCTTGGGGTGGCCATTCTTTCTTATCTGTGCCTTTTCTACTATTTTTTTTCCCTCCCTTTGAGACAGGAGATAGCCACAGAAAGGCTAGGCAGACAGGCGTCCTCTGGTAACAACGTAGTGAACTCCTGGCACTACACTCAGGCTTAGCACTGGTAAACAAGTTCCCTGTGAGTCTCTCTTGAGAGGCTTAAGTACTCACAACTGGAATCAGAAAGCAACCCGTTAGGCCTCTACCTCCCGCCAACTTGGTCCTTAATACTGACTAATCAGAACAACGAGCCAATCAGCTTGGACTTAGGGCTATATAAGTGCCAGGTTTTCAGCCCCAGATGGGCAACCCCATCAGGTGCCATCCCACTGTGGGGGAATTTCTGCCCTCTCAAGCCCTCTCAAGCCTCTTTCCAGCCGGCCGTGTCCCTCATTCTTCCTGGGCATGAGACAAGAACCTTGACCCTGAAGGACTGTGACCTGAAGGGCGGCAGAAGATCATCAGAGTCAAAAAGCTGTGCACCCCAGAGGCTTGCCAACCGACAGAGCCAGCTGGACCAGAAGAGCTGCCGGAAGAAGGTGAGACTCCGAAGCTGAGACACCCCAGGGGGCTAGGCTTGCCAGCCCACTGAACCAGCAACACTCTCAGGGCTTGGCTTGCCAGCCAACACCCTGGGGACTGAACTTGCCAGTCCCCACCCCACAAATGCAACACTCAGGGCTTGACTTGCCAGTCTATTAGAGCCCATACTTCCAGGGCTAGGCTTACTGGCCCTTCCACGACCCTCTCTGGGGCTTGGCTGGCCAACCCGTTGAGCCGTCACTCTGGAAGCCCAGGCTGACCTGGAAAATCCGCATCACCTTGTCCTTGGCTATCACCTTGGCAGATAGTTGTACTTACGTGATGATATGGTCCACACCTTCACATCTGAGTGCATCAAACTCTCCACAGGCATCCCCTTCTCCATCTAAGGTTGCCTACACATGTTTATTCACTGTTGCAATAGATCAACAGGAGGTGCCCAAGGGAATCGCATGGGTTCCACCCACATTCTTCCCCAACTCCATTGAGTAAGAGCAACTCTACGTTTTCCCAAGGATCAGCCTCAATTTCCCTGCTGGCATGGCAGCTCCTCTTCTTACCTGCTGGGCCCTGAGAACAAGGCATCCAAAGGGTCCTGGCAGCAGCCATAACTTTTCTGCCAGTGGTACCCACAATATCTACTTGCCATGGTTATGGCTCCTTTGGGCACATTTCTTCAGTCAGAAACTACCGCTTCTTGCTAGATAAGACAACAATTCCTGTTGTCATCACAGGTATTGCCTCTGTGGGATGTTTCTAACTACCTTTTCATTTGAATCTCATCAAATTGCTTTGGAATGACCTATAACTGTCTCTTCTCCCAAAACACGCTCAGATTGTTGAAAAGAATAAATGAAATAATACATGTGAAAAAACTTCATTGAGAGCTTGGCACAAAGTAGGACTGCATAAATTTTGAATCTTTATCCAAAGCTTACCCAAGGATAAGCCTTAAGCTATATAATAAACTTTTTTTTTTTTTTGAGTTGGAGTCTTACTCTGTTGCCCAAGTTGGAGTGCAGGGCACATTCACAGCCACCCCAGAGTCAACCCGCTGGGCTCAGGTAATCCTTTTGCCTCAGCCTTCCAAGTAGCCAGAACTATAAGCGCGTGCTACCACACCCAGATAACTTTTGATTTATTGTTATCTGGTCTTGAACCCGCAGACTCAGGCAAAGTGCTGGGATTATAGGCTGAGCCACCAAGCCTGGCTTATAATGAACATTTAAAACATTTTTATTGAAGCATCAGTCATTAATTTAACACACAATAATTGGGAGCCAGTTTGTGTCATGCACAGCAATAAGCATGTGTATGAACAGGCTGGGATCGTCTTTAAGACATTTGGAGTCAAAACGTAGGCTGCCTTGTCCCTCTTTGACATCTGTGCATGCGGCAGCCATGGTGGCTTATTTCTTACATGAACTTGACCACTTAATGAATTTTTCAAATGTCCTTGAACCCTTAAACATGTTAGTATTAAAATGGTAGCATTTGGGTTTTCTAGGGAAAATTACAAAAAAATGCATTATCCTTGTCATTTTAACATATTATTTGTAGTTCAGTATCACAGCTTCCAACTAGCTTTTAATAGGAATATGTTCATATTGTCATTTTTGCCTTAAATTTGCATCTAGATATTACTCATATTTTGAATGTCTAGTAAAGAAAACAGTTATTCATCTTCCCGACACTTTCTGTACAAATCTATAATGTTTTTATAGTACTTGGTTTCTATGGCTGATTTAAACTTTTTACTATATAACCTCTGTGGTTTACACTGCCTGACATTCATTACATTCAGGATTTGTTTTAAAAAAAAAATAGTGGGTAATATATTTAAGTGAAAAATCAGTACAATCAGTAACACCAAATTTTCAATTCTCCGGAGGCAGAAAAACATTGTATTCTTTCTTCAGTATCTTCTTTTGTGCTGTCACAATATCTGGAATATTTTGCTTTGAGTAATGTTCCTATCACGAAGTTCTGTACAATTACAGTAGAAGCTCTATACTTATCAAAAATGTCAGCATTGTGGCAGTGTTTAATTTACTAAACAAATAGAATAGTTGAGCAATGAAAAATTTCCCTTAGACAATAAAATAAATGTCAAAGAAAAAAATAGCCAAAATCTTAGATCTTTACAATGAAAAAGTGAGACAAGAAAAGAACGTCAGAGGAAGAAAGATAAAAGAATGTGTAAGGGAACAATAAGAAAATCAAGAATGCAATTATCATGAGGTATACAAAGTTGGGGACATTGTTCAAAGAATTTTTATTCCATGGTATAGTTCAGACTTAGCATATAAATAGCAAATTCCAAAAATGAAATTTTAAGCCATATTCTCACTTGCCAGTTTGAAATTTTGAAGGCATACAGTTTTGAGATTGTTCTTCCTGACTAAAACATAGGCCAAGACAAAAGGTTTCTGCAGATGGACTTCAAAGTATTTAAAACTTTTTGTCACTTTGGAAATAGATATTTTTATAATTATTATTGCAAACAATAATCTGCTGTGGTCTTCCAAAAAGATTGGAAAAAACAAATGCATTTTCTTTTACTTGAAACATGTTATTTTCAGGATAGAAAAATACCGCTCATAATTACAAGATTATATAATAAGAGATTGATTTATTTTGCACTGTAGTGGACTGGGCCCAGCTCAGGGGACAGGGACATAGAGGGCAGGTTGTATAAGTGGCCAAAGTTGATAGGCTCCAAAATCTTGCTAGCGTACACATTTCACATGTTGGCGGGCATAGATCCTGAAATTCTCAATAAAACAGTGCAAAATTTAGGTCAATGATTCCAGAAGACTTTAGTAATAACACAAATGCTTCACCAGTTGTGAAAATATTAATTGATTATTATTACTTTTTAAAATGATAAACAGCTAGCTGCCACTTCTTAAAGATCGTGAATTACTGAAAAGGCATGGCAAGGAAGTGCTGTGAAGAAGGAAGAAAGAATATATCATGTCACGTGTGTGGACTTAGGACATTGGCACTGTAAGATGAGTTTCTTTAGTTAAGAAAGTTACAAATAAATTTGCATTAGGTATTGCTATCACTCAATGTAATGTTCCACCCCCTTCGTATTCTATGCCCCCAACCGGTGAACCACAGGGACAATATGGCTAAAAACAACACTTCCCAGATGGACTTGCAACTAGTTGTCTTGATAAGATTAGCTTCCACCCTTGAGATGCACTCATTCATAGTTGGAAAATGGAAAGGGTGGGGTTATTCTCCATTTTAGTGGAATGAGCAAATAAGCTGGACACAGCCGATGTTCCAACTGCAGGAGCCGTTTGTCCACTCGCATCAATAAAACAAACCTGGGTGACTGGCAGCTGTGAGAATGGTCGTGAAGGTAACTGATACAGCAGAGAACTCTCCTGATCACAGGACGGCAGAAGCATTTCTGACCTCTGACTTCTCCTCCCACACAATTTGGAGAACCCCTTAATTCTGGTATTGAATGATTTTCTGCTTGAAAATGTTGAATAATTTTTATCCTCTGCCACGAATCCTGACAAACAAGATCCAGAGAGGTAGGAATCGGGAATACTAAAAACTAACACAGGAAGAAGGAAAATAGATGCTGGGGTCCATGGCAATGCTAAATGAGACTTGCCTCACTCCGGGAAAGTACCGCTTAATGAAAAACTAGCTGGTCCCCATGAAATACGATGAGAATCCTTAGAACTCTGTGTGAGGACAGCTGCCAGCACAGGGATCTAGAAAAAGGCTCACTTTGTCACAGGTCTGGATCTGCAGAGTTGCATAAGGAAGAAGATTGAGGTAGAACAGAGCAATAGCCAGGTAGAAGGAAAGAGCGGCTCATTTGTAACTCACTCTCTTTATACGGTGCTTGTATACTTTGCTAAATATTAGACAAATTTGGTGTTGGGTACGATTTTTGATTTACATGTCTGCTTTGACAATTCAGCATTTATGCCACAGGTTAGTAGCAGTGGCAAAAGTATTTTTCAAACACCAGAAGTTTTTATGAAAAGACCAAAGAAAGAAACATTTGGTGGGAATTTGAGGCCAAGATGACTTTCTTCATGTCCTTGAATAGAAGGGGTAAAAGCCTTACCAACTGGCTTTGGAGGAAATAGTCCTAGGAGAAGTAACTAAGTGGACAAAGAACTCCAAGTTGTTACTGGTCCCACTGATGAAAACGAAATTTCTGAAAGTTTAACTAGAAACTTGGAACAAGAAGAAATCAAATTGTTTTTGTCAAATTATCAGAAAACATTTTCATGCTACTGTGGTCACCTGAGAAGATATTATACTTATTCACAAAGCACCTTTCTCACAACCATGAATCACCAAAAAGACCATAAAGAGAGTCAAGGGACATAGCCAGATGTCCAGGACGTCCAGATGGTAGGCTATCTGTTAAAAAGCTGGGATACTTCATGGAGAAATTTTACAGAAGACTGATGGCTCTGCAGAGCAAAAGACCAGGAGATTCCCGTCACTAATTCTAGATTCTGCTGAACGGAAGAAATTATTTGTGTTGACCACAGATAAGCAACTTTCTGCAAACGTTTTTGAGCAGCCCCATAAAGATAGTTTGACAATAACTTGCTGCACTGGGTAAAGATAAGAGGTGAGAAGACTTACCCTGACAGCATAACTCCATACAGACCCTCTGCTTCCCTGATTAAGACAAGGAACATTCCTTCCAAAGCATAGGTTTATGTGTGTACACTCATGTTCTTAGGTGAGTTGATGATAAAAAACAGATACCTAATTTAATGCTGGTAACTGATCATGATAACAGCTGTGAAAGAAAATTCTTCATTTTCAACGAATCTTATGTAACCATGTTTTTGGAGGTCAGAAAATTATTCTGATGACAGAATTTTACTTAATAGACCAGTTGTCACTCAGGGGACTCAAGAAAAGTTTTGTGATAGTGCTGGCAAAACTGCCTGACCGCATGCAGAAGATTGAAACAGGACCCTTACCTATCACCATACACAAAAAATGAACTCTAAATGGATCAGAGACCTAAATGTAAAGCCTCAAACTATTGGAACCTTAGAAAATGCAGGAGACATTCTTAAGGAAGTTGGAACTGGCAACCAATTCCTGATCAAAACCCCAAATGCCCATGCCGCGAGAGATAGGATAGACAAGTGGGACTCATCAAACTGAAAAGCTTCTGCAAGAAAAAGAAACAACCAAGAGAGCAGGGAGATAGTCCACAAACTGGGAAAAAATATTTGCCAACCATATGTCTGACAAAGGCTCAACATCTATTTGCCCATTAAAAAGTGGGCAAAAGACATGAGTAGACACTTCTCAAAAGAAGACCTACGAGCAGCCAACAGATACATGAAAAGATGCTCAGCCATACTATTCATCAGAGAAATGCAAATTACAACCACACCGAGGTACCACCTAACTTCAGTCAGGATGGCCATCACCAATAACAAAAAAACAACAGATGCTGGAGAGGATGCAGGGAAGAGGGAACATTTCTATGCTGTTGGTGGGAATGAAAACTACTATAGCCTCTGTGGGAAACAGTTTGGCGAGTCCTAAAAAAAAATCTAAAAATTCACCTTCCATACGACTTCACAGTCTCTCTTCTGAGAATATACCTGGAGGAACTTAAATCACTCTGTGAAAAAGATGCTTATACACACATGTTTACTGCAGCATTATTCACAATAGCAAAAGCGTGGAACCAACTGTGCTGTCCGATAGAGAACTGGATTAAAAAAAGTGGTACATATACACGATGGAAGATTATGCAGTCATAAAGGACAAAATTATGAATGCCGCAGCAACTTGGATAGACTTGGAGTCTATAATACTGAGTGATCTATCACAGAAACAAAGAACTGAGTGCCACATGTTCTCACTCATAAACGGACCCTGAACAATTATCATGATACTATAAGAAAGGGATTGGCAGGGGAGGGAGGAGAGGTACACCCATCAATAAGGGTACTTGATCTCAAACCAGGTGAAGTGGGGATCGAAGTGAGACTCGAACTTTACCTATGCAATGCCTATTTGTATACCTAACCTTGAATTGTACCCCACTTCTTTAAAATAAAATAAAATAAAAAGATTTGTTTATCGAACGCAATGGTGGTACGAAGTGTGAGGAGAGGGTGAAAAAGGAAAAAGGAAAAAAATCAGCTTAAATGGATGGGATTTTTATTTTTTTTATTTTTTATTTTTTTGAGTCGGAGTCTCACTCGGTCGCCCAGACTGGAGTGCAGTGGCCGCTCCCGGCCACCGCAGCCTCGACCTGCTGGGCCCTGGCGATCCTTCTGCCTCAGCCTTCCAAGTAGCCGGAATTACAGGCACGCGCTACCACACCCAGCTGATTTTTTTATTTATTGTAGAGATGAGGTCTCACTGCCCAGGCGGGTCTCGAACCCACAGGCTCAAGCAATCCACTCACCCCAGCCTCCCAAAGGCGCAGGATTACAGGCTGAGCCACCGAGCCTGGCTCTTGGATGGGCTTTTTAGAAGGCTGTTAAGTTGTGGAAAGAAAAAGGGGAAATTGAAAGGATCCTTACTAGAGAACTCGTAACACAGGGCAGATCCTTGGGAGCTAAGAGAGTATCTTTAAAGCTATCCTTGATGCTTGTGCCTCCAAAAACAGACCCTGTCAGATTCACTTTATATTCCCTTTTTTGGATAAATTCAGAACTTCCTACCCCTTCTAGAATAGGAATGCTAGACCTACATTATCAAATAAGTTATAACAAAGACCACCCTCTACCAGGTTTTAACTGGACATGCTAAATGGAGAAAGTTGGGATTGCTTGAGCCCTCTTTGGTAATAAATAACAAGCAATATAGAACTCTAAGAGGGAAGCAAGAAACTACACATTAATTTTTTTTTTTTTTTTTTTTGAGTTGGAGTCTCACTCTGTCGCCCCAACTGGAGTGCAACGGCCACTCCCGGCCACCACAACCTCGACCTGCTGGGCTCTGGTTATCCTTCCACCTCCGCCTTCCGAGTAGCCAGAATTACAGGCATGCGCTACCACGCCCGGCTGATTTTTTGATTTGTTGTAGCGACGAGGTCTCGCTGCCCAGGCGGGTCTCGAACCTGCGGGCTCAGGCAATCCACCCACCTCAGCCTCCCAAAGGTGTGGGATTACAGGCTGAGCCACCGAGTCCGGCTCTCATGAAATTTTTAAAAATGATTGAAAGGAGAGTGTGAGTCTGTTTTTTTTATCATTATGCAACATTTAATAAGATTTTACCCATCTTCTGATAAGAGGAGACCATCGTTTAGAAGTTTAGTGTGGGCTGTCTTTTCTAGGTCCAGGCTGACAGTTGGAGAAGCTGATATAGAACTAAGTTCTCTAAGAACAAAGGCAATGGTCGGACGCTGAAGCAAGAGAGACAAGGGGAACCCGATTTTCACAATGAGTCAAGGATGGAATCGCAGGCAAGATCTGACCCGAGTAGGGCTGTGCTGATAATGAATGAAACACAATGTTTCTAGGGATAAACAAGAGGGAAACCCAAAACTATTTGGTTTTTACCATCAGGAAGAGAAAAAAACAAACAGAAATGATGAGAAGGCTAAAGGGACCCAGTGAAATGCCAGGATCCCTTGGCTTGAGCAAGTTGTCAGATCGGGAAGCCACTGCTTCAAGAAGAGTCCAGGTCCCAAGTAGGTCCCCTGTGCACACAGACTCACTCACGAGTTATTTCCCAACTACCCAAATATATAATTTGGATAGACGTGTGATTGTGAGTCCATCCTCCACATTAAGTCCTTGCCCTGAGATGTATGGATTATCCCATGGAGAAGTCTAGGCAGATGACACTGGAACACCTTTATGCACATAAGCCAAGAGAATGACAAAAACAATATTGCATCCCGAGTGGATGGCGGAAAATAGTACCACCTTTAAGGATCTAAAACAGGAGTTGGCAAACTATGACCCACATGCTAAATCCATCTCACCATCTGTTTTTGTAAGCGAAGTTTTATTGGAATCCATCTGTTTACGTGTTATGTGCTATAGCTGCTTTCACATGACAACTGCGGAGTTGAGTAGTTACAATAGAGGTCATATAACCTGCAAAGCCTAAACCATTTGCTACCGGCTCCTTTTCAGAGAAATGATCGACTCCTGTCCTAAAATGTTCAAGGATAGTGTTCCCCATTATATCTCAATTTAATTCACCACCCTGGTTTCTGAAATCAGACAGATATAGAAAAGTGACAATGGACTATCACACACTCACAGGTATATAGCACCAATTTCAGCCCCCATGAAAGATATAGTGCTCCTACTGGAGCAGAGTAATATGGTCTATGGTACATGGTATGCAATCCTTGGTTTGGCAAATGCATTCTTTCCTGCATTTATTATAAAAGAAGTTCAGAAAAAAATTCACATTCACATGGAATAGACAAAAGCATATGCTTTGCCCCACAGCTATATTTACTTTCCTACCTTCTGATGAAAAATAGTACAGAGCTCTGAATTATCAAAACATTTCAGAGACCATTATATGAAGCCTACTACAGAAATAACATCATGCTAATCAGGTCTGAGGAGTACATTAGAGACCTTGGTAAGATATCTGTGCTCCAGAGGAGATGAAATAAACCCCATAAAGATTCAGGGGCCCATCACATGCCCATGAGTAAAGCTTTTGGGGGACTAGTATTTAAAAACAAACCAGATTATTTCATCCAAGGTAAAGGTCAAACTATTTCCTTTTGTCTCACTCGCAATGAAGATACAATACCTGAGAACAATGCTACATCCCATATCCAAGTGATACAAAAGGATATTGGCCTTCCTCAGGGCCTAGAGCTGGAAGGGGTTCTACAGCAAATCCAGGCTGCAGTGCCTTTAGGCACCTACCTACCTATGGGCAGTAAACCCAGAAGATGCGACAGTGTCAGAATATATTTCAATGGGAAAAGGTACAGCATTAAGTATTTATATATTATATATATATATTATATTCTCAGTAGTAGAATCACAATTCAGGCCACTGGGGTTCTCAGAAGGACTTGACATCTTCAGGGGGAGATTTTGTGGCAGCTCTGAAAACAATACTGGTCTTCAGAAGCAGCCTCAGAAGCGCACGTTTTTATCTGACCTTCTCCTGCCCGGCCTCTCAGTACCAGTCCCCCTCGAGGCCAGCCACAGAAACTGGAATCTCTCTTCCCCAAGGCAGGTCATAGAAACCAGAACCCCCTATTTCCCCAAAGCCTGCTATAAAAACCTAAAAATACTGCTCTACTCTCCCTGTGCCCTGTCTGTGTGACTGGCCATAAAGAAATGATCTGACCTACGTGGTGTGACTGTAGGTCATAAGCACCCTATTCCAGAGAGGATCTCGCCTCATGCCTCGAAGGCGTGCGTGTTCAGAGAGGCCAAGAAGGAACCAGACAGGCAGGGCTTGTTGGCTTCCTCCCTCAGTCTATTAGCATTCGATCCTATGCTTTTCGTCTGATCCTATTTCTACATAGCTGCTCACACTTTCTTGAACCTACGTGTAAAAATGGACAATTTTCCTTGTATCTTTGGGTCTTTATTCTAAAGTCTTCTGTGCATACATAAAATACATTTGTATGCTTTTTCTCCTTTTCTTCTTTTAATCAACCTGCCTCATGTCAGGGATTTGCAACAAAGCTTTAGGGAGCCGAGAGCCTTGGCCCCGACATTACACCCCTCTTGAAAAACAACTCCTTTTGTTCAACTGTGCCATGCGGAGGCCTTGGCGTGGCTGATCCTGATTTCTGCGTAAGTGGTACTGATGAATCAAAGTCTCCCACCAGGGAAGAAGGGTATAGGTTAAGATGGGTAGTAAAAGGATGCTATAAAGATTATGGCAAGTAGAAAGAAGCCACAAATGGACCTAAACTCCTGGAAAAAAATGTGATGATAATATCCCCGCCAGAGCACCTCAGAACAAGAGAATAATACCCTCCGCTATTTCTGTCAGATTATATTTTGATGAACAGCCAATGCTGGGAAAAAGATCACCCGATCTGTTTTCTCCACAGAAGGAAAATTAAATCTGTGCTCATTTACAAGCTCTGCCTAGACTCTACCCTGAGTAATCTGGAAAACGATGTCATATAGTGCCCCCTGGTGATTCAACTGACCGATAGCCAGTTAGAACTGCCAACTCTAGCTACCGTTGGACTATTTATGGACTAAAGCTACCACTTGGTTGTTTTTCATATCACCGGAGAGAGAGATTACCTTTGAACTGCACAAAGCACAGGTGGAAAAATAGTTTTGCACCTGCACACTGTGGGGCAGCTCATCAAGATGGCAAGCACACGGCAAAAGGAGCCACCTGGGAATAAGGAGAAGCAACCTGCCCTTGCCTACCTTGCAGGCCTGAGCTTTCTCTTTTGACCATATCAAATGTGAATGTGGATTCCGAGGCGTTAAGGAAAGTAGAAACGGAACCAAAAGAGCCTTGAGGGGCATGAGAACTAAGAATGGTGTGATCACTTTTCACATACCACACCCATTCAATCCATGAATCACTCAATATTTTGGTTGTTTATTTTGTACCCAGATCGTGTCCATGCCATAGATGTCTAATAGCAGCAACATAACGTGGTGGCCAAAACAGCATCCATATTCACCTAGTCAGACATGATATGGGAATATTAGAAAGTGGTCGCTAATTACTGTGTCCAACAAAAGATCCCTTCTAAAGGTTTGTTATTGTGATAAAAAGAGCTGCTAGCCCAAATGGATATTGGATTTCAGGAGGGCCGACAGTAAATTTAGAAAGTAAATAAAATGATTCATGAGTGAATTGAAAGTGTCATCAAGCTAAGAGAACACCATACTCATCATCAATGCTAAATGAAGACTTATTCTCTCTCCCAGTATTTTAGTTATCTATTACTGCACAGCAAATCACCCCAAAACACAGTGACTTGAACGTCAGTTTATTCTTAGCTCCAGTATTCTGTGGGCTGACAGACCTCAGCTGGAGAATCTAATGTGGCATCTTTAAGGTGGTTGCAATCATTTTGTGGCTGATTTGTGGTGTCTTTTGAAGACTCAAGTGGGTTGCTTACTTAAGATAGGTTTTTGGTGTTTTTTTTTTAACTTCTGTGTCTGCCACCCTGACTGGGATGGATAGATCAGATACGAGCTACCTGAGGGGTCTCTCTACACAGGATATCTACATGGAGCTAACTCAGGCTATCCTACAGCATGATGGTCCCAAGATGTTCGAACTTTACACAGGAGGCTGACTTCTGTGATGCGGGGGGCCAGCCCCTGCAAGTTTTGGGGAGTCCCTTGGAAGATGTGGTGGTGTTGGCGAATCTGTAGGGACAGATATTAAAAGAAAGAAAGATGGAAGGATAGATATAAAGAGGAAGAAAGAGAAAGAAAGAAAGTGGACAACTGTTCAGTGAAATGAGCAGAAGCCGTTTATTGAAAGTTACAGCAGGGATTTATCCCCAAATTTTACACAGGCAGTCTCACAAGTCTTTCACATGAACACAAAGCCAGGTGCAGGAGGGGCGTCCCCCACCCACCAGATGCTTAGGTGTGAGGAGGGACAAACCCCAAGATTGTCTTATTGTTCCCTTTGCTAGTTAATGCTCTTCAAAAGCAGTGCAACAATCCTTACTAGCCTAATGATGCTCTGATAATCAATAACTTCTAGAGCTCACACAAAACCCATGATGACTAACTTAAACTTTATTACCTTTCTATTCTATGCTAATACTACTTACACAATGCTACGGAAGCTCTTAGTTATAGCTTAAGCCAATTCCTAAAAATGTGGCCCAGTCCAAAGATCACACTGGGCTCTACAGGACGTGGCCCAGTCCAAGGTTTATGGTGGGCCACCTTTTGGAACAATAGACTACAATCTCTTAACAAAATGGCTATTCTAAA
>NW_007247400.1:777986-792144 GCF_000164805.1 Carlito syrichta
AAAAGAATGCAGCCAGTCCAAAGTACACGCTGGGCTCTCAGGAATGTGACCCAGCCCAAACTGTGCTGGGCCATTTCTTGATAATCATCTATACCATTGAAAAGCTGAAAACAGCTCTCCATAAGTATATACTAATTCTACAAATATTCTTTTAAATCTTATAAAGAGGCTTGTACCGTGTAAAAGGCTCCCAAATGTGACCTGAGTTTGAATTATATCTAATACCTAAGCCGAAACTGCAGTTTATGGGAAACAGGAACAAGGGGTTTCCAGAGTGAGCCATGCCTGTCACAGTCACAGAGCCTTCAGCTTAGGCCAGCAGAGTTCCTTTAGGTTGCTTGTGCTGCATGGTAAAGGGAGGAGGGAAATGGGGTCAACGGCTCCCGAAAACGTCCTAGCGGTCTCGGGGTCCACAGCCCTCCCTGATCCCTAACGCTCAGTGGGCCTCCGTGGCCGGCTCCCAACACTGTGAGTAAGAATTTCGGGTGGAGCAGCAAAGCTTCTTATGGAAGAGACTTAGAAGCACATAGTATTATATCTACCACCCTTCTAATGGCCAAAAGTAAATCACCAGGAACAGACAAATGAAGAGTCCATGCTGTGTTATCCCTAAAGTACCTGAAAGTCTTATTTCATAATGGTTGCATATAGAGTCAAACATTATTTTAACCCCTCTGGCACAATCATGTGATTTTTAAATTTTTACTAATATAATTAAATAAAAATCGGTTACACAGATGATAATTTTCAGGAAGAAAATACTGATAGAAAAGCCTGCAAATGATAGACAGAATATTATCTCTAAAAACTGACTTATGAAAAGCAAAATAAATGTGTAAACATTACACACACACTTTTGTCAATACATACAAAGAGGTCCACGTCACATTTGTTGATGGAAAACTAGTAAAAGAATATCAACTGGGGATATCATAATTAACATATTTTATAATGGTAATTCCAACTCTGTCCTGATGGTTCATATCCAGGTAATCACTGGGATAGTCACAGGTTTATATATTTGGGTTAAAAACTGCAGAAGTTTTTGTAAGACTTTAAAATGATTTCTGAGAAACATGAAGAAATTAATACAAGTCAGAAGATGGGCTGGGAAGGAAAGATTTCACAGGAAGTTTGAAACTCTGTCTCCTCAGAGATGTCCAAGGTCATGGATTCTCAGCAGGATAAAGGAAAAACTTGGTTCTTGAGGCAAAATTTTTTTACTATTTTCATGTATAAAGCACATGAACTGTATGTGTATTTACATGTATAAAGATACACACAGTGCACAAACATAAACAGTATATCTCTGGCATAAAATTTTATAGAATTCAGTTTTTAAAATGCATTAAAAGTTTCTATATATGAATGTTAATGACAACATTGAGAACCCAAGTCCTAGTCAATTTTGGCTTTGCCAGACATACTTTTTTCTGGATTACTGTTCCTGCCAATATGTGAATTAATGATTATATAAAATCAGGGACATTGTCGCTAGATCTTCATTTTTTTAGTACTTATCTCTAAATCTGTGTGTCCCTGCAAAGATTGATTACAATCTGCATTTTGTTTTTTCTTTTTTTCTTTTAAAAATGTGGGGTACAATTCAGGGTTAGGTATATTAACATTGATTATGCAGGTACCCTTAGTGACGAGGTGTGCCCTTCCCTCCCCTAGCAGTTTCCCTCAACTGCCAATCCTAACCCCCCATCCCCTGGCAGTTTCCCATGACTGCCAATCCCTTTCTCATAGTATTATGATAATTGTTCAAGGTCCACTTATGAGTGGTACACATATGGTACTCTGCTCTTTGTTTCCGTGATAGATCATTGAGTATGATTGACTTTAAATCCATCCAAGTTGCTGCAAAGTCCATATGTTTGTCCTTCTTTATGGCTGCATGATATTTCATTGTGTGTATGTACCACATTTTTTTAATCTAGTCCAGCTTCGATGGGCAGCATGGTTGGTTCCATGTTTTTGCTATTGTGAATAGAGCTGTAACAAACATATGTATGCAGGTATCTTTTTTGTAGAACAATTTGAGTTCCTCTGGGTATATTCCCAATAGGGAAATTGCTGGGTCATATGGAAGGTCAGTTTCTAGTTCTCTCAGAAATTGCCACACTGTCTTCCAAAGAGGTTGCACTAGTTTGCATTCCCACAAGCAGTGTAGAAGCATTTCTTTTTCTCCGCGTCCTCGCCAGCAACTGTTGTTGCTTGTTTTATTAATGATGGCCATCCTTACTGGGGTTAGGTGGTATCGCAATGCAATTTTGATTTGCATTTCTCTGATGTTGAGTGAGGCTGAGCACTTTTTCATAGATACTTCTCAGAAGAAGAGATACAGGCAGCCAACAATCTATATTTTGAATAAGTATTATTTGACTCTATACTGCAAGTCTTGTGTTGGCCTTTCAGACACAAAAGTTTCTTGTCTCCTTGCCACAACCCAATATTTGATTTATGATATAGCCTGATGACTAATACTGGGTCTGGCATTTCCTAATCGACCCCTTTAACAACTTTCTGTGACTTGATTCTTATACCATATCACAATTAATTAGGTCCATGTTGAGTAAAATGTAAGCACAGACAGACTAGCTATTATTCAACATGAGTTTCTGGTATCTATGGACTATAGTATTCTATATAATAAAAAGCTTTATTTGATTGAGAGTATTTATATAAAGTATTCTAAGATTATCAATTTTCCAATTATTATAATGAAGCAAAATACGCATAATGGGATCTCTATTATTTAGTGTTTCACTTTAATAGATTTAGTTTTGATTCAGAAGGCCCTCAATTTAAAGTCTGTTGGAGATGCTATTGTTAATTTCGTTGATTATAGAACTGTAAGTATATGGTTCCACTTGACAGACTGTCAGGTGTCAGACAATTTGCTATGTTATTGTAACTCAGTTAAAATAATGAATCATTAGACTTCATAACCAAGCTACAGGACTGGAGAATGAACAAGACTCCAGAGTTCTGGCTTCATTCCCAGCTCAGTCAATATCTATTACAAATAAATAATCTCACCTGCCTATTTCATTTTTCCCCTCTATAAATCAAAATGCTATGAGTTACCACATTAGGCCCTCAGAGCAAGTTTTTAAGATTAAGAAGGTAATGGCTGTAAAGCTGTCTGTACGTCTTCTGTCATAAACTATTATGCAAGAGTTATGATTATGTGGCTACTACTTAAGTAAATAACATTTAATCTTGAAGTTACTGAGTAAATAGAAATGCCAATATAACAACCGCCCCCCCAACACACACACACATACAAAATTGCTGACTCTTTTTTGGATATTTCCAAGATATATTTGAAAAATATAACACTATTACAAAAGGTAGTAATTTCCATATATTAGTACAAAGGTTAAAACGAGATTAAACTTATCATTTGAAAGTTTTAAATCATTACCTGATGTAAGAAACTTATTTGACATAAGTCAAAATCAAAGACTAAAATTAGCATTTGTCTGCAGGATCAATGTTTTAAACGATCTACCAATAATCTTATATCAATTCTACTTCTCACAGAAAAATTTATCCTTGTTTCCATAAAAAGCTTCAGCATTTCTTCGAACTAATATCTTTTATGTCCAAGTCGCAAATATAAAATCTCTGACTTCTTTCACTTCAGGACTTAACCTGGCATGTTTCTTTACATTCGATTTATTCTTTCTCATAACTCATTTAAATGAAAAATTTTACTGATAGGGATGAGTTATAATTTAGTCGGCATACATGAAATTTTAGATTTAAGTCTTTAATTCATGTAATCTGATTTAAGTATGGGGAGAGATGGGAGTCCAGCTTCCTTCTTCTGCGTATGTTTATCCAGTTTGACAGCATCATTTATTTTAAAAAAAACTGTCTTTTCCCTATGTAAGATCTTGTCACCTTTGTGAACAATGAGTTTTCTGCAAAAGTGTGGATTTATTTCTGGGTTCTTTCTTCTGTTCCATTGGTCTATGAGTATGCTTTTATGCCAGTGCCATCCTGTTTTGGTTACTATAGCTTTGTGTCGGTATGATAGCTTTTTAGCTTTGAAGTCAGACAGTGTGATGCCTTGAGTTTTGTTCTTTTTACTCATTATTGCTTTGATTACTTGGGGTCTTTTGTGATCCCACACAAACTATGGGATTGTTTTTTATATTTCTGTGAAGAATGTCGTTGGAATTTTGATAAGAATGGCATTGAACCTGTAGATCACTTTGGGTGGTTTTGACATTTTAACAATATTAATTCTTTTAATCTATGAGCATGAGATATCTTTTTGTTTACTTGCGTTCTTGTCCATTTCTTTCATTAGCGTTTTTAAAAGAGTCTTACTTGTAAAGACCGTTCACTTCTTTGATTAAATGTATTCCTAGGTATGTTATCCTTTCTGTAGCTATTGAAAATAGATTGTTTTCTTGATTCCTTTTTCAATTTTTCCACTCTTTTATTATACATGCTATTAGCTTTTATATGTTAATTTTGTGTCCTGCAACTTCACTAAATTTGTCAGTTCTCACTTTTTTTTTTTAGAACTTTTAGGCTTTTCTAAATATGATATTCAAGAAATTGAATATCTTGTTCAATTTCTCTGAACAAGAAAAATTTAACTTCTTCCTTTCCAATTCCAAGAATGCCCTTTATTTCTTTTTCTTGCCTAATTACTCTGGCTAGAACTTCCAGTACTATTATTAATAACAGTGAAAAAAGTGGGCATCCTTGTCTTGTTCAAGATCTTACATAGAGGCTTTCAATTCTTCCCCCTTCAATATAATGTTAGCCATGGGTTTGTCATAAGTGGCCTTTATGGTTTTGAGGTATGTTCTTTCTATACTCATTTTTAAGAGTTTTTATCCTAAAGAGATGTTAAATTTTGTTGAGTGCTTTTCCAGCATCTGTTGAAACGATCATATGATTTTTCTCTTGATTCTGTTAATGTAATGTGTCATGTTTGTTTATTGATTTGCCTGTATTGAACCATCCCTGGATTTCTGGGATGAATACCACTTTATCTTGATGAATGATTTTTTTAATGTATTGTTGCATTTGATTTACTAGAATTTTACTGAGAATTTTTTCCATCTATGTTCATAAAAGATGCTTGCTTGCAGTTTTCTTTTTCCATTGTGTTTTTGTCTGGTTTGGGTATAAAGTTTTAAAAAGTATAGCCTTGCAAAGTATTAGAAAGGACAAAAGATCTTTGGGAAGGAATTTGTGAATTGTGAAATCTAATTGCAAATTTAGAAAAATAAAAGTTTATTTTACAACATTTTTTTTTTCTTGTGCTATTTTATTTATTTTTAAAAATCTGTATTATTTTAAAGTTATGGGTTACAATTCAGGGTAGGGATACAAGTGGCCATCGTACAGGAAAAGTTTGGGACTTCCTTTGGACCCCACTTTGCCAAATTTGATATCAGGTACCCTTATTAAGGCTATGTGTCCACTTCTCCCTTCCCTGGCAGTTTCCAGCTACTGCCAATCCCTTTCTTAGAGTATTATGGTAAATGTTCAGGGTCCACTGAAGAGTGAGAACATATGGTATTCAGTTCTTTGTTTCTGTGATAAGTCACTGAATATTATAGGCTCTAAATCTTTCCAACTTGCTGTGAAGTTCATAATTTTGTTCCTTTTTTTATGGCTGCATAAAATTTCATTATGTATATGTACCACATTTTTTTTAATCCAGTGCAGTTTTGATGGGCAGCACAGTTGTTCCATGCTTTTGCTATTGTGCATAGTGCTGCAATAAACATGCATGTGCAGGTATCTTTTTTGTAGAGTGACTTAAGTTCTTCAGGGTATTTTCTCAGAAGGGGGATTGCTGGATCATATGGAAGGTCAATTTCTAGCTCTTTTAGGAATCACCACACTGTTTTATATAGAGGTTGTGCTAGTTTGCATTCCCACCAACAGTGTAGAAGCATTTCATTTTCTCCACATCCTCACCAATATCTGGTGTTTTTTGTTTTTTTAATGATGGCCAATCTTACTAGAGTTAGGTGATATCTCTTACTAGAGTAAGGTGGTATCTCAATGCAGCTTTGATTTGTCTTTATCTGATGATTAGTGAGGCTGAGCATTTTTTCATGTGTCTGTTGGCTGCTTGTATGTCTTCTTTTGAGAATTGTCTATTCATATCTTCTGCCCAGTTTTTAATGGGGCTCTTTGTTTTTTTTCTTTTGGCACATTTGAATTTCTTATAGATCCTGGATGTAAGGCCTTTGCAAGATATGCAGTTGGCAAATGTTTTTTCCTGTTGTGTGGGCTGTCTCCCCACTATCTTGATGGTTTCTTTTGTTTTGCAAAAGATTTTCAGTTTGATGAGGTCCCACTTGTCTATCTTATTTCTTATGGAATGGGTTTTTAGGGTTTTGATCAGGAATTGATTGCCCATTCCAATTTCCATAAGGGTGTCTCCTGCATTTTCTAAGGTGCTTGAAGTTTGGGGTTTCACATTTAGGTATTTGACCCATTTGGAGTTGCTTTTTATGTATGGTGATAGGAGTCCTCTTTCTTTCCTCTGCATGTGGTCAGCCAGTTTCGCCAGCACCATGCTCTGAATAGGTTCTCCTCTCCCTAGAGGTTGTGGAGGCTTTGTTGAAGATGAGTTGGTTGAGAAATTGAGGTTTTGCTTCCGAAATTTCTATCCTGTTCTATTGGACTATATGCCTGTTCTTATACCAATACCATGTTGTTTTGATTACTATAGCCTTTTAATACAGTTTAAAGCCTGGAAGTACAATATCTTTACTTTGTTTCTTTTCCTAAGGATTGTTTTGGCTATTCGTAGTTGTTTGTATTTTCAAATGAATTTCTGTATTGTTTTTTACTCATCTGAGAAGAATGATGTTAGTAATTTAATGAGTATTGCATTGAATCAGTAGATTGCCTTTGGTAAAATGGATATCCTAACAATGTTGATTCTTTCAGTCCATGATCATGGAGTAGTTTTCCATTTGTTTGTGTCATCTTTGATTTCTTTGTGCTGTGTTTTGTAGTTTTCATTGTAAAGATCTTTCACTTCTCTGGTTAGGAAGATGCGGAGGTATTTCATTTATTTTGTGCTTTTTTGGCTCTCTGCCAGTTTGATGTTGGTGTAAAGAATGTCTGTCTTTTTCACATTGATTTTGTACCCTGAGACTTTGCCAAAGTCCTTTATCAGTGCAAGGAGGTTATTGACAGATTCTCTTGGGTTTTCAAGATATAGGATCATATTGTTAGCAAAGAGGGATAACTCAAATTCTTTTCCTATTTGGATACCCCTGATTTCCTTCTCTTGTCGTAGGACAAGGACTTCCAACATTATGTTGAACAGGAAGGATAAGAGCGGGCAGCCTTGTCTTGTTCTGGTTTTCAGGGAAAATGTTTCTCAATTTCTTTCCATTTAGCAATATGTTGGCTGTGGGTTTATCATAGATGGCTCTAATTATTTTGAGGTACGTCACCTCTATGCCCAGATGTTTGAGAGTTTTTATCAAGAAAGGGTGCTGGATTTTATCAGTTTTTTCCACATCTAATGATATAATTATGTGGTTCTTGTTTTTACATCTGTTGATGTATTTAATGACATTTATGGTCTTGCGGATGTTGAACTAGCCCTGCATCCCAGGGATGAAGCCTATTTGTTCATGGTGGATGATTTTTGACATATGTAGTTAGATCCAATTTGCTAGAATTTTGTTGAGATTTTTTACGTCTATGTACATCAGGGATATTGGCCTGTAGTTTTTTTTGTTGTTGTTGTATTTTTACCTGGTTTGGGTATCAGTGCAATGTTAGCTTCATAAAATGATTTGGGGAACGTTCCATCTTTCTCG
Source organism: Carlito syrichta (assembly GCF_000164805.1). Lineage (NCBI taxonomy): Eukaryota > Metazoa > Chordata > Mammalia > Primates > Tarsiidae > Carlito > Carlito syrichta. The sequence goes on from NW_007247400.1 coordinate 785,819, forward strand.
ATTGTCTGGAATACTTTCAATATGATTGGTATCAGATCCTCCTTGTATGTTTTATAGAATTCCACTGGAAATCCATCTGTCATAGGACATTACTTTTTATAGGTAGTTTTCTTATGACAGAGTCGATTTCCTGGGTTGTTATTGGTCTATTGAGGATCTCAATGTTTTCCTGTTTCAACCTTGGAAGGTTGTGTGATGTTAGAAAGTCCTCCATTTCATTAAGGTATTGAGTTTGTTTCCATATAGGTGTGCATAGTATCTCTGATAATTGTTTGTGTTACTTTGGGGTCAGTTGTGACTTGATCTTTTGCATTTATTATTGTGTTTATTTGGGTTTTTTCTCTCTTTTTCTTGGTCATTCTGGCTATGGTTCATCAATCTTGTTTATTCTTTCAAAGGACCAGCTTTTTGTTTCATTGCTTTTTTCTATGGTATTTTTGTCTTCTGTGTCCCTTATTTGAGCTTTTACTTTGGTGATCTGAATTTTTCTGCTGAAGTTGGGGTTTTTGTGGTCTTGTCTTTTCAGTTCCCTTAGGTGATTTGTTATGCTGTCAACTTATTCTCTTTCTATTTTCTTGATAGTGTTTTTGGAGATATAAATTCCTTCTTAGTAATGTTTTCATGGCATCACAGAGGTTTTGGTAAGATGTTTCTTCATTTTCATTTGTTTCCAAGAATCTTTTGATTTCTGTTTTGACTTCAGTGTTGACCCAGGAGTTGTTCAGCATGATGCTGTTTAGTATCTGTGTTTTGTGGGTTTGGAAGAATTTTGTTGGTGGTGATATTTATTTTTATTCCACTGTCGTGTGATCAGGTACATGGTAGCATTTCAATCTTGTGAAATTTGTTTATACTTGACTTATGGTTGAGGATGAGATCAATCTTGGAGTACATACGATGTGGTGATGAGTAGAATGTATATTCTGTGGCTGTTGGGTGAAGGGTTCTGTAGGTATCTACCAAGTTCATTTGGTCAATTGTCAAGTTGAGTTTCCGAATCTCTGTTGATTTTTTTACCTTGATGATCTATTTACGGTTGTTAGTGGGGTATTTAAGTATCCAGCTATGGTAGTGTTTGCGTCAGTTTTTTTTTTTTAGTTTACTTAGAACTGCTTTGTAAAAGCTGGTGCTCCTGTGTTGGGTCCATATATGTTTAGGATGGATATTTCTTGTTGATGGATAGAAACTTTTATCATTATGCAGTATCCTTTTGTACCTTTTTAATTTTTGATAGCTTAAATGCTGTTTTGTCTGATATTAAGATAATGAATTCATTAAGATAATGAATTCTTTTGTGATCAGGTCACCTGAAATTTTGTTTTCCATTCTCTAACTCTGAATCTTTGGGCCTCCTTTGTGATAAGATGAATTTCCTGGGGCAGCATATTACTGGGTCATGTTTTTTTATCCAGTTTGCCATTCTATGTCTTTTCAGTGGTGCATTTAGTCCATTCACGTTCTAGCCAATTATCAAAATGTGAGAGTTTGTCCCTGACGTAATGCTCTTATAAGGCTGGTTTGTGTTCATATATGTACATGTTTCCATTTTGCTGGTATACTGTGTGTTCTGCAGTTTCTGTGTTTGTTTATGATCTTGTGATTTATATGGTCTTTCTTTTGTTTCTTTTTTCTTCTGTGCACAGCATTTTTAAAGCATGTCCTGCAAAGCTGGTCTCAAAGCAGGATATTCTCTTAGGGATTGGGTTTCTGGGAAGATTTTAATTATCCATTATTGATGAAACTTAGTTTGACTGGGAAGGAAATTCTTGGTTGAAATTGTTTATCTTTGAGAACATTAAAGATTGTAGACCAATTCCTTCTGGCCTGTAGTGTTTACGCAGATAAGTCTGCAGCAATTCTGATTGGTATCCCTCGGTGGGTAGTCTGACCTTTTTCCCTTGCTGCCATTAGGATTTTTTCTTTTATAACTACTTTGTGTAGGCAAATTACTATGTGTCTAGGGATTGGTCTTCTCATAAGATGTCTTACAGCGGTTCTCTGGATCTCTTGTGCTTGTATGCTGATCTCTTTGGCCAGATGAGGGAAGTTTTCTTGAATGACCTCATGGAATGTTTGTTCCAAGGAGTTTTCCATTTCTCTTTCAATTTCAGGTATTCCAATCAGATGTAGGTTTGGCTTCTGGATAAAACTACACATCTCTTAGAGAGTTTCCTCTTTCTTCTTAAGTTTTTTTTTTTCCTCTATATTTTTAATAAATTGGGTTAATTCCATACTTTGATCTTTCAGCTTTGATATTCTTTCTTCTGCTTGGTCAATTCTGTTTCCCTTGCTTGTCAGTCTGTTATTTATTTCTTGTTGGAGTTCTTTATTTCTGTTATTTCCAAGTATGCTTTCTTGAGCCTGTCTAGCTCTGTTACAATTTCATTCATTCTTAGTTCTTGCATTTCTTGATTTTTATTCTTTCTACAATGACTCTCTGGTCTCTTTAAGTAATTGTGCCCCAGTAGCTGTTCTTTCTAGCTCTGACTCTTTTCTGGGACTGATGATTACCAGCAGTTTTTCATTGGTTTTTCTTCATTTGTAGCAGTACTCTTATTTTTCTCTTTAATTCCATTGCTCGGTGGAAAATAGAGAGGCCATCACTTCTGATATTTGCTCCACCTTTTTCATTCCTTGAGCTGGGGTTCTGAGTTTGTTCAATTATGAAATAGGGCTAGAAGTGGGCATGGTGCTGTCTCTTTACAATTTTGAGCACTTACTAGAAGGTAGAGGGGCTGCAAGGATTCTGAACCTATTGGCAGGTCATAATGTTTACTGTCCGGTGAATGGGCCAGCTGGGAGTCTCTCTTCATCTCTGCATAATATGACCTTACAGTGGGTATGCTTGTATAGCCCCTGAGTCCAAGACATGGTATAAGAGGAAAAAGAGAGAAAAAGAGGAAAGAAAAATAAAATAACAGAGAAAGAGCCAAGAAAGAGAAATAGAAGAAGGAAAGAAAAGAGAAAACCAACCAACAAACAAAGCTACCAAATGAGATAATCAAACCAACCAACCAATTCCCCCAGAACAACAACAAAACAAAATTGTTGATAGAGTTCTCAGCTTGAGTACGTCTCTTTGAGAGGGAGGGCTCCCTCTTGTGATGGGTCTTGTGACTGCTGGACTGTTACACCAGGTTATCTATTTGCTATTGGAACTTAAGATGGTAGAATCTTCACCTCCTGCTGCCTACAACGGGCAGCTGGCACACACATGTGTGGAGGGGGTGCTGAAATAACTTGACACAGCATCTATTAGGATCTCACCCCCTTCATCCTCTCCCAACTTTGTCACCACTCCCAGGGCATCCAGTTCACAGCAGGAGAATGGGGTCTCCTGTCTCTGCTCTTTCATTTGTTGTTAGGGGCGGGGGAGGGGAACCAGTTAGGCACTCACCAGCCTCCTTCTTGGGCAGTTCTGTTGTCTACATCTATCGCCCAGCAGCTGGCTCGGGTGGAAGATGGATCATCTGGGGTTCCGCATCCCTCCAGGGCTTGTGCACTAGGGACGATGTTCTCTGAGGTTGCAAAGAGCAGTCACAAAGCAACACAGAGATAGCACCTGGTCTCAAGATGCAGTTCTGTCCCACAGAGGCTGACCTGGATCCCTTCTCTGCCCAGCCTGAGTCTGGTCAGTTTCTCTACTGGCTGCTCTTCCTGTCACCACCGGGCTTGATAGCTCCCTCTCCAGCAGTTACCAGAGTCTCCAGACCTCAGGACCCAGTTGCAAGGCTCTGGAGCCTGGTCCAGGCTCCGGGTGGCTTCTCCCCACGGTTTCCCTCGGTCTCTGCCTCAGTTTCCCTCCCTGCACTCCTTCTGCGGCCCTTGCTGCCACCATTCAGCCCGGTGCTGTCCAGCAGCTTCACCAGGAGGGCCCTGGCCACTTGCTCTCAAGTCCCTACTCAGTCAGCCTCTCACACTCCCACTTACACACAGAAACACATGCAGGAGTGTCCCTATAATCACTCAAACACACAGGGACTCAGGCAGTCCTACTGGTTACACTGCCATCTTCCCGAAAATGCCCTATGAAAGTGATAACCATAAGAAAAAATTTGATCACTTTTAAATTGAGTTTTTTTTTGTTTTTTGTCTTTTGATATTTAAATCAAAAGACATCATTGAAAAAACAAGCCATAAGCTGGCAAGAAGAAATATCCAGAACACATCCATGGGAGACCCCCACCTCCCAAAAAACGAAATTATCTTTTTGGAGGACGGGCCACTTTGCAGTAGAGGCAAGCCCCGTCAGCACCAGTGTACCAGCTAGTGTTGTTGTAACAGTGAAAAAGTTTGTATAATAGTAAAAAAGTGCAACCAACCCAAATAGATGACAAGAGTGTAGAATGTTATCAGAACCAAAAAGGAGACACTTGTGTTAAAATGCTGAAAAATGGAGATAAAGAAAGCCATGAAAGGAGGGTTCTCATGCACAGATGCCTGATAGCAAGAACTATAATCAATACTATGCACAAACCAAAATCTTACACAAAGACTCTCACAGCCTTACACAAAAAATACTTCTGCAAGGACATTTGCCCAGCAACTGCCTGTCTAACTTCAAACTGGTACCACCCTTGTTATTGATCCCTGTGGTCAAGGAGAATTATCTCAAAACAATTATGTAATCATCTTAATTTTTTCTTAAAAAGCCTTTGACTTTCTTTACCTACTTAAATACACGTGTAATTTACTACGGCATGTGTAGTCCTATTGTGATATATATTCCTGAATAAATCTCCTTTTTTTTGAGAGTCTCCTTCTCTATTTTGTTAAGGTTGACACGAGTAATGGCAACATAAATTATGTTTTTTGCATATAATGGAATTACTGTGCAACTATTAAATTGTGATTTTTGTATAACTTAATACTATAAAAATAATGAAATATTTTAATTTGTGAAAAATGTAGAATAAATATTAGAATACAAGATAGTCCAAATTAAAAGAAATACTTATCACTGGAACAACTGTGAAGAGATATACCAAAATGGAAGAAAAATTATCAAATAGTTTTATTCTTATACATCCTTAGAGTTTTCTCAATTTTATTTTCAGCCGTTCTTTATTTAATATCTTAAGGAAGATCTATCAACTTTTGTGCGAATGTTAATTAGAAATTTGGCTTTACTTTTAAAATGCCATTTTGACAATCAATTTATGCATTTCCATTTGAAATGATGTATTTAGCATTCTATTATCTTAAAACTTTTTAAAAATACCTGTTACCCTTGTGCTTCAAGAAGCATTAGAATTTTCCACAAAAATGTTAAAATTAAATGTAAAATGAGCTACCTTTTTATCTGTGACACTTTGCTCCTTATTTCTCTAATAACTTATAAGCTAATTAAACTGTTCCAGGAATATGTATTAACTTTCTCCTGTATTCCAGTTACTATATGTCAGAACTAAGTTCTATAGTTGTTTTTTTTTTTTGTTTGTTTGTTTTTGGGCTGATTTTGGCTTAAAAATAGCTGTGAAATTCTATTGTAGCATTTTTTTGCAATTTGTCCTAAAATATGTTTTTAATCGGCAGTGGTTGATACTTACATTGGCTTTCTCAACCTTTATTTTATCCACTCATATGTAAGAAGTGTGTAGACTTCCAAGTAGCTCAAGTTTCACTAGTTAGATGCACTACCAAAAAAACTGAAAAGTGTAAATGAGAGGCAATTCTTCCGTGATTTCTGGCTGTCGCCACCCAGTGAGAAAGGTCATGGTTTCCCTGTAATAAGTTCCAGGGTTCATCTTCAGGACGACCCTGTGATGTCTGGTTTGCAGTTTCACAACCTGATGACAGGTCACCAGTCTCTAATCCCCTGTGTGCGGTTATGAAGGTTATCACAACTTCAGACCTAGACCAGTACAAATCAGTGGTGACATCAAACATGATGGTTTCCCTAATGGGTTAGTTTTGAATTGTTCTTAGAGACAATCGTAGTGTCCCAGCCTAGAAACTACTGGTTTACCCAATTCAACAATTCTGCAAAGCAAGTCAAGTCCTGTATTAAACAGGATCTTGCTAAAATATCTAGAGTGGTTTCTATTTTCAACATTAAATCCTGTCTACCTTGAAAGGCGCAGAGAACAGTCAGAAGGGCATCCCCAAGATGGTGCTGCCTCCCAGTGACAACAAAGGCCCTAAGCTCCGACTCTTCCCACAGGGGCAAAACTTAAACCTGTGCTCAAACAACCTCTCCCTATAGGAACACTACCTCAGTCTCCTCCAATAAGACCCAAACACGGCACTGGCCAGCCCCTGCAAGGTCCATAAATACACCTCCTCCCCCTGCATAATGCTCTCTTGTTTTTTCTCTCTGTTCCCGC
>NW_007247400.1:792269-813582 GCF_000164805.1 Carlito syrichta
CCCCCCCCCTCACTTTTCCTCGGTTACAGTCCCTTCCTATAACTGCCCCTTTAATAAATCTCTTGGTCTCAGCCGGATGTGGAGTCATCACTGGCGCCGAAATCCTTTCATACCTAATTAAGTTTTTGAATATTTTGTGCTTGATACTCACTAAAATACATATCCACAAAAGTTGTAAAGGAATATGTACATAAATGGAGACCTATCCTATATTCATAGGTTGGAAGATGCACTCTTGTGATGTTGTTAATTCTACTCATATTTTATCTCTAGATTCAAATAGATTTTACTCAATATTCCAACAGAGTTTTTTCATGAAATTTGACAAAACAATATTTAATTTTATATGTCAGAACAAAAAGTTAAGAATTACCAAAACTCTCTTAAAATGAAAAGTGGTAGTGGTGTTGGCCATGGATATTGCCATTCTGATGCAATGTCAAGGCAAATTATAAGTTTTTAATAATTCAAAATCATGACAGTTGCATAGATAGAGGAAATAATAAGAAAGGCTAATGAAAAACATAAAAACAGTCACACAAATTAGGAACTATGATATATGACAATGATGGAATTCCATATCAGTGGGGAAATAATGGACAAACATATGTAAAATGATCAAACAACTATAATCTAAAAGAAGGACAAGAAACAGGAAGGGAGAAAGAAAAGGAGGGAGGAAGAAGGGAAGGAAGGAAAAGAGAAGAAAAGAAAGTAAAATCAAACCCCTAACGTGCACCATAAAAAAACCAATCACAGACGAATTTATGATTTAGAGGTGATTATGAAACCTCCAAATTTTGATTTAAAAAAATTTATCTGATTCTGACATTGTAAAGAAAGTGACAACCATAACAAAACTGATCACTTTGAAACTGAGAATTTTTTATCTTTTAATATTTAAATCAAAAGGCATCATAAAAAATCAAGCCATAAACTGGCAGGAAAAATTATCTAGAATACATACTAGGGAGACCCCCTCCAAAAAAACGAAATTATCTTTTTGGAGGACGGGCCACTTGTGGTACAGGCTACCCCCGCTAGGTAAGTGAACCCACTGGCATCGGCGTACCAGCTAGCGTTGTTGTGAGAGGCTGCGTTCAGCATCAGTTATATTTTTGGAGATTCTTTCACGTGTGATTTACAAGCACACCTGTCCACACTGCGCTAAGTGTTCAGCGGTTTCTGACCCAAAACAGCAGGACCCCGTGCCCCACCCTCCCTATTCACTCTGTCTCATCCCCCAGTGACTTGTGTTTTGTTCCCCAGATGACAAAAGTCCTCAGTGGGAAAAGTTTTGCAGATATGGAAGAGGAAGAAGCACTTCGAGGCAGAAACCCTACAAGGTATCACCAATGACGAATTCAAAACCTGATTTGAGCAGTGGAAAAAGCGTCTCCAAAGATGTTTTGCATCCAATGGAGAGTACTTTGAAGGTGACAAGTTCAAATATCCTGGCTTCTCCCTATCTCCCTCCTCAGGGAGTGGCCTCCAGCCAAGGCTGATCTTTGAAGGGTATGCATATTCCCAGGAAGGAGTAAAGGGGTGTATTTGATCCGGTAACATTGAAAGCAACATAGGCTCCACTCTTAATCAATGTCATTGTAAACATCGTATAGCAGCTTGAATAATTAACTTGCTTGATTATAAAACTGCCGGCTGTGCTGTCCAGAGGCAGATTCTTCACCGACCAGCTGCCATCGGTGCCTCCTGTCAGTTCTAGTCAACAGATGTCTTTCCCTGCTGGACCAAGCTGTATCTGTTGAAGACAGAAAGTTATGTGTTTAGAAACAAAGTTCTTAAATAACAAAAGTCATACTTTACTTAAACATTAATTTAATTTAATGTCCACAACTGAATAGCATCCCACTGGGGGACTACACCTAACTTTCGTTAACCTAATATATTAGGCATATGCAGGCATATGCCTGTTCTAGTTCTAGATCTAGGTCTAGTTCTAGTTCTAGTCAAACGATGTCTTTCCCTGCTGGACCTCCGAGTGACTTCTTCAGAAGAGACACAAATTACACCCAAGACCTCAATTGTGAAGTTACTGTGTTACAACATGCAAGTCGATAAATATTTATTTACTATATTTAACAAAGAACTTCTACAAATAAGAAAAAGACAATCTAATACAAATATGAGCAAAAGATAGGCTTTTCAGATCAAAGAAACATGTATGATCAATAAACCAACATGGAAAGAGTTCCTTAGTAATCAGGTAGAGGTCAGTTAGCATCATACTGAGATAGCTTTTAAACCTTTTTTTTTTTTTCAGTTGGATTCTCACTCTGTTACCCAGACTGGAGTGCAGTGGTCACTCCCGGCTACCGCAGCCTCGACCTGCTGGGCTTCAGTGATCCTTCCACCTCCACCTTCCTTGTAGCTGGAACTACTGGCATGTGCTACCACACCCGGCTAATTCTTGATTTATTGTGGAGATGAGGGCTCACCAAGTTGCCAGGCGGGTCTTGAACCCGCAGGCTCAGGCAATCCACTCACCTCAGCCTCCCAAAGTGTGGGATTACAGGCCGAGCCACCGAGTCCGGCCTTTTTTAAACCTCTTTTATCAATGTAAAAGCAGATCAAAACGAAAACCAGGTCTGAAGAATCCCTGAGCAAACCAAACCAGTTAGGGCTCATAATTGACTTTAGTCTCAACTAATTTGCAAATATGAGTGAAAATAGAGCTATCTCTTATGTCTATATTAAAGAAAAATGAAGCAAAATTAGCCAACAAGAAGCTACCAACTAACTTATAGTTGTGTAAACATGGGCTTCCCAGCAGGATAGAACAAATGGGGCAACTATGTAAGTGTAACCATCAAGTATTTTCTTGGCTTTAAATCCCTGTTCACCACATAAATATGTCTTCCCTTGTGTTCCCTCGGTGAAGCCTCCCAACCACTTCTGGTTTGCAATGGACTGATTCATGAACTGCAGCTTACTCAAATAAATTCTTTAGAATGGCATTGTGCCTCCGTTTATCTTTTAGCAGCAATAAACGGAAATGCTGCAAATATCAGTTACTATCGAAGATGTGGATCAATAGAAAAAGCACTACTTGGCGAAACAAGTAGGCATTATTTTTGAAGACTAATACCCTGGAATTCCACACTCGTGTGATAGGCGGTAGGGAACATGCATATCAGGGCTCACATACAAGAATATTCACAGAAGCACAATGTGTAATATTCACAGACAAGACATCATGCCTGCGTATGCCTAATATATTAGTTTAAAGAAAGCTAGGTGTAGTCCCACAGTGGGATGCTATTCAGTTGTGGACATTAAATTAAATTAGTGCTTAACTAAAGTATGACTTTTGTTATTTAAGAACTCTGTTTCTAAAGAGATAACTTTCTGTCTTCAGCAGATACAGCTTGGTTGGTTCTTAAACTGATATCACAAGCCCAGAAATGTGTGTTTATTCTTTATTGGGGGGGGGGGTTGAGTCGGAATCTCACTCTGTTTCCCAGGCTGGTGTCGCAGTCTTGACCAACTGGGCTCAGGAGATCCTTCCGCCTCAGCCTTCCAAGTAGCCAGAACTAGAGGTGCAAGCCACCACACCTGGCTTATTTTTTGATTTATTATAGAGACAAGGTGTCACCAAGTTGCCCAGGCTTGTCTCAAACCCTGGGCTCAGATAATTCTCTCGCCTCCGCCTCCCAAAGTATTGGGATTACAGGCGTGAGCCACTGCGCCTGGCTCAGAAATGTTTTTGAAGGAAAACATGAAGAAAGCACTTAGTAGCCCAAAGTCCTCACTGTTTCACCTCAGATTTAACAAAGCAGTTTTACATGTTCTTTTTAATACACAGGTATAACCCAACCTCCTAACTCCTAGTAGATACATGTGAGCATACACAGACACCAAGCACATTTTCAGAAGCTTTTTTAGGATACACAGGGGCTTGTTTATTCACAAGTAAATGAAATTGATTTTTAAAAGTGATTAGAGTAGATATTTTGAAAAGAAGAAGAATTACAGTAAATAAATAAAATGTGCATTTGAAAAAAAACATGTAACAATTTTGAAATTCATATTATATAAGAATTTTTACATTTTTAAAAGCCATATGAGCCATGAATATCAAGGAAAGTATACATGTAAAAGAGTGTAGAATATATATTTGAAAGGAAAGAGTTATAGGGTTTGTATTCCTTCTGAATTTTTAATTTACAGACTGGGGAAAGAGGGGTCTGACTTGTATTTTTTTTAATGTGGTATAAAAATTCAAAAAATAAGAAAAATATTACCCTTTTGAAAGACCTACTAAACTTTTTAATAACTTAGAATAGTATGAGATTTACAGAATTATAAAGATAAATGTAAAAAGTTCCCATATGCACTGCACCCAATTTTCCCTGTTATGAACATTTTACATTAATATAATTCATTGTTCATAATACATAATCCAGTGTTGATGCGTTATCAACTGAACTCCAAACTTTTTTCAGAGTTCTTCAGTCCTTTTTCTATTCCCGGATTCCATCCAGGATACCACATTACATCTCGTCTTTGTGTCTGTTTGTCATCAGAGACTCTTCTTGGTTGTGAGTTTCTCAGACTTTTTGATTTAGATGAATTTGATTTTGACCGTCTTGAGGACTATAGGTCAGGTATTATGCAGAAAGTCTTCCAATTAATATCACTCTGAGTGTGTGTGTGTGTGTGTGTGTGTGTGTGTGTGTGTGTGTGTGTGTGTATGAGATTAGACTAGGGCTGTGGGTTTTGGGGAGGAAGACCATGGAGGTAAAGGACCATTAATATCACATTATATCAAGGGACATGTGTTACCAATATGGCTGAATCAGTTTTGATGTTAACTTGGATACCTGCTTGAGATAGTGTTTGTCAGTTTTCTCCACTGTTAACTCTTTTCTCTCTCTCTCTCTTTAGAAGAAAGTCACTATGCACAGCCCACACCTTCAGGGGCAGGTTATAATCTACTTTCTGAAGTGTAGTTTACACAAATGATTTAGAATTTTTTTCTCTTGAGGAGATTTGTCTATTCTCTCCCAAGTATTTATTAATTCATTCATTTATGTATATTACTATGCACCCATAGATATTGATTGCACACTTTGGGCTATAATCTATGCTATACACTGAATGTTTGTGAAAATTTGTATATTGCAATTCTAACTTCCAATGTGGATGTGATTGGTATTAGGAGGTGGAACCTCTGGGAGATGATTAGATTTTGAATACTCTGTCCTCATCAATAAGATTAATGATCTTACAAAAAAGACCCCAGAGGGCTCCTTAACTCGTCCACCCTGTGAGGACATAGCAAGAAATCATCCATCTATGAACCAAGATGCAGGTCCTCACCAGACTCAACATCAGCCAGTGGCTTGCTCTTGGACTTCCCAGTCTTCAGAACTGTAGGAAATAAATTACATTGTTCAAGCTACCAGTTTACAGTATTTTGTTATAACAGCCCTAACAGACTAAGACAAACATCTTGTAAGAAACAGAGACTGTGAAGATATAAGAAAATTTATTGCCTGTGTGGCAAAAGAAGAGTATTCGACAAAAGAAGCACATTCAGAGAAAAAACATGCCTGAAAATTAAGATTATAATAACAGAAATGAAAAAAAAATGAGACTTAAAAGGTTGAAAGATGAAGTTATAACATTGTCACAGAAAATATAGCTAAAAGATTAAAAGGTGGAAAATGAGAGAGAAGCTTAAACAAAATAGAGAATGCGGCCAAAGATTCTACCTCTGAATAGTAAGAATTTCCCTGTATAAGAAAAAATGTTAAACCTACTGGCACCTTTATCTTGGACTTCCCTGCCTTCAGTACTGTGAGAAATAAATTAATGCTGTTAATAAACCACCTGGTTTACAATATTTTGTTATAGCAGCCTGAGCTATGACAATCCAATAGGTAGTACTTTATTTTGTTGTTAAAAATGTTTTCAGCTGTGGCCATTAGGAACACTTTAAGTTGGCTGCTATGTCTTTTAGACATCCCCTCATCAATGTTGTGGGGTTTGTTTTTTTTTAATAAGCACAGCCTTATTTTCCCATACCAGAAGATGCTTCAGGCCCATCCTGTGTGTTTCCTGCCTCAGTCCTAGGACGAGCCAACTCTCCAGAGGCTTAGTGCTTTTAACGGGAGCATGGTGTTATAAACAGCATATAGGTACTGGGATTATTCATTGCCTCTGAGGTGTCATTGTTTCTAGGACTTCTCAGATGACAGAGCAGTGAGATATGTGTGTATATAGTAGCACACACACACACACACACACACGTGCCAAAAATGTATACACTTTTTTTTTGAGCTGGAGTCTCACTCTGCCACCCAGACTGGAGTGCAGTGGCTGCTCCCAGCCACCTCAGCCTTGACCTGCTGGGCTCCGGTGATCCTTCCGCCTCAGCCTTCCAAGGAGCTGGAAGTACAGGCACACGCCACCACGCCCGGCTTATTTTTTTGATTTACTGTAGACATGAGGTCTCACCAAGTTGCCCAGGCGGGTCTCGAACCCGCAAAAATGTATACACATTTTAAGAGATGTTATCTATGTATTACTTTTAGTTCACCATATTCAGAAGTGTCTGGATGCTGATGGTAACCACTCCAAGAACCTCTTGTAATTGCAGAAGTCAAACATGACTTGTATTCATCTTTTGATAGTGGTATAAATTGAGTATTATGATTTTAATACAGTTACTTCCTTTCTTAAAATGGGCATACACTTTGTGGCACCACCTGTATAATCATAAATCTGTATACATATGGGCAATCATATCTATCTCTATTAATCTAAATGTGAGTTTGAATTTACATCTTCAACTCTATTTCATTACCAAATGGATCATTTTAGCCTTTTTCCCTTGCTTATCTGTAACCTTGGCCTCCTACAGCGAGAAAACTGGCTCCCACATCTGCCACCTATTTACTTAATTGTCCAATTCCAGTAAATGCACCTCATGGTTTTAGAATTGCTAACTCATATCCCCGTGAAAAACAATTTTATCAAGTGAAGTGCAGTTTCATGGACAGTTTTCTTTGCCTTCGGTCTTACAGACTCGACTCCCTTCCAAAATTACTTAGGTCGACTCCTTATTCACCCACTCTCTTCAGTAATTTTACACATTTGTGATAGTTAGACTATTTCTGTCCCATTGTGTATGCCATTCTGAGAGTCTTCGAACTTCTTAACTGATTCTTAAAGATTAAATGCGTAAAATTAATTTACTTTTTATGCTGCAAGTTTCTATATATTCGGATACTATATGTTTTCTATCTTGTATTCACTTTTACAGTGTCATACAGAATAATTTTACCACCCCCAAATACTTCTGTGCTTCACTCACTCACCTAAGCCTATGCCCTGCTGACCCCTGGCAACCACTGATCTGTTTGCCATCTCTATAGTTTTGAATTTTCCAGAATGTCATACAATTGAAATTAAACAGTAGGTAGATTTTCAGATGGACTTTTTCACTTGGCAATATGCATTTAAGACTCACCTTTGTGTGTGTGTGATTTGATAAATCATTTTCCTTCCTTCCTTCCTTCCGTCCTTCCTTTCTTCTCTTTGCTGAATAATATTCTATTGTATAGGTATACTACAGCTTGTTGTTCCATTTACCTTTTGAAGAATATCTTGATTGCTTTTAATTTGAGGCAGTTATGACTAAAGCTGCTATAAGCATTCATGTGCAGGTTTTTATGTGGAGATAAGTTTTTAAGTCATTTGTGTAAGTACCTAGAGATTAGTTGCTGGATCACATAGTAAGACTATGTTTATTTTTGTCATTTTGAAAATGTCAAATTGTCTTCCTATATCATTTTATATTCCCACCAACATTGAATGAGAGTCCTTGCTTCTCTTTATTTTCACCAGCAACTGGTATTGTCAAGAGTTTTGTTTATTTACTTGTGTGAATTTGATCTTAGTCATTCTAGTAATTGTGCCAGGATATCTCATTGTTTTTTTTTAAACATATTTTTTATTTTAAAATTATGGGGTACAGTTAAGGATTAGGTATACAAATATGCATCGTTCAGGTACCCTTGTTGATAAGGGGTGTCTCCCTGTCCCCAGAAAGATATTGACTACCGTTAATCCCACCTCCCTTTCCCTCCCTACCCCATAGTTTCCCACCACTGTCAATCCTTTTCTTATAGTATTACGTTGGATGTTCAAGGTCCGCTATATAGGTGAGAACATGTGATACTCAGATCTTTGTTTCTATGAAAGATCACTCAGTATCATAGACTCTAGTTCCATCCAGGTTGCTGCGAAATTCATGATTTTGTTCTTTTTTATGGCTGCGTAGTATTCCATCATGTACATATACCACATTTTTAAAAATCCAGTCCTCTTTTGATGGACAGCATGGTCAGTTCCAGGTTCTTACAATTGTGAACAATTCTGTGATAAACATACATGGGCAGGTATCTTTTTTATAGAGTGATTTGAGTTCTTCAGGGTATATTCCCAGTAGGGGGATTGTGGGGTCATATGGGAGGTCGATATTCATTGTTTTTAATTTAGTATTTCTTAAAGACAAATGAAGTTGATCATGTACGCATATACTACTGAATTATCTGTATGTTGTCTTTGATGAGGTGTCTGTTCAGACATTTGATCCATGTATAATTGAATTGTTTGTTTTCTTACTGCTCAGTTTAAGAATTGTTTGTATATTTTGGATACATGTCTTTTATCAGCTATGAGTGTAACAAATATTTTCCCCTGTCATAGCTTATCTTTTTATTCCTTTACCAATGCCTTTTACAAAGCTGAAGTTTCAGTAAAGTCCAGTCTATTCATTACTGTTTTATGCATGTATTTAAACCCTCATTACTAAATATAAATATAGATTTTCTCCCATGTTTCCTTTAAGAAGTTTTATACTCTTGCATTTTACATATAAGTTCATGACCTATCTTGAATTAATTCTTATGTAATGTCTAGAGTTCATGTCTAGATTTGCATTTTTGCACATAGATGTCTAGTTATTCCAGTACCATTCAATGAAAACACTATCATTTCTCCATTGAATTGTCTTTGGTCTTTTTTTCCACAGATTACTTAGCTATGTTGTGTGGATCAATTTCTCAGCTCTCTATTCTTATCTTGCATCAGATCATTACTTTTTTTACTGTAGTAGTTGCTCTACATTTGTAACTAACCTAATACCGCTTCAGTCCTACCAATCTAATACACCTCAGGTGTCCAAGGACTGGCAATTAAGTTTGCAAACTCATTTTAGAAAAAGTGCTACATTCCTCATTGTTGAATATCACTATAGTCACCTTTGAATCACTCCCCTTCGGAAGCTCTGCACCAAAGTCAGGGCCTAGTCCACACGTCAAAGCAATTTTGGAACTCTTTATCTGGAATGGCCATCACAACTATCATCGTATTACCCTTGATGTCATGAATGTCATCAAAATGTCTTCCTTTTATTATTTCCTTTATCTTTGGGTAAATAAAAATGTCATTGGGGAGCAGATCAGGTGAGTAGGGAGGTGTTCCAATACAGTTATTTGTTTACTGGCTAAAAACTCCCTCACAGAATGCTATGTGAGCTAGTACATTACCATAATGCAAGGGCTCCTTTGGGACCACTTTGCACACATCTTTCTCATGCCAAGATTTTCATTTAGGACTCTCCTGTTTCTCTATCGATGCATACTTGGTTGGCTATGCAATCAGCCAACAATTTTCATACACAGACAAATTTTTGCAACGTTTTCGTCAGTTCTGCTTGTTACTGGCCATCCTGACCTCTCTTTATCAGTGATACTTTCTCTCCCCCCCAAAATACATTTAATCCGTTAGCACACTGCCTTTTTCTTCATGAAATTATCCTCATAAACTTGAACTAACATATCCCCGATCTCATTTCCACTCTTGCCAAGCTAAACAAGAAATTTAATGTTTGTCCATTGCTTCAAATTCTTGTGACAACAACTCTGATGGCCATTCCAGAAAAACAATTCTAAATTTGCTTTGAGAGGTGTACTAGGCACTGGCATTAGTGCACCGCTTCCCAAGGGGAGTTCTTTGGTGGTGACAAATGATATTCAGCAGTGAAGCAGTGGCACTTTTTCTAGGACGCGTTCACGAACTCAATTGTCAGAGCCCGTACTGCAGTTACCTTAGAACAGAGTACATACACCTCATTTCTCTCTCATCCTGTATGACATTGTCTTCTTCCATTTTATTTACACATGTATTTTTGCCACCCAATAATAATATAATTGCTGCTATTATTACTTTAATCAGTTATTTTTAGATAAATTAATAAGAAAGAGACAATGTTTAATCTTCACTTACTTGTTCTTCGGTGCTCTTCCTTTATGGAAATGGAGCATTCTGATATGTATTATTTTTCTTATGCTTGAAAAACTTCTTTTGACATTTTATGCAAAGCAGATCTACAGATGATAAATTCCCTGTATTTGTTTGTCTGAGAAAGTCTCTTGAATAATAATTTCACTGTATATATTAATAAAATTCAAAATTTATTAATTTTTTCTCGGCACTTTAAATATTGTGCTCCACTATATTATTGCTTACATATATTCTGATAAGAAGTCTTCTACAATTCTTATCTTTATTCCTCTATAGGTAAGACAGTTTTTCCTTTAGTTTTGTTCAAGGATGTGCCTTAGTCTTTGTTTTTCTGAAGTTTTATGATGATTTACAGGTTTATTACTATTATGATGTTTATTCTGCTTCAGCATTTATTTTGGAGCAGAAGCTTCTAGAGACATAAACTGGTAAATAACCTTAAATGGTTAAATTACCCATTCATATGGACCATTCATGTTTTTCCAAAGACTTTGCCAAAGTCTCAGTGTACAAAATCTGTGTGCAAAAGACAGTAGCATTCTTATACACCAACAAGAAGCTGTCAGATAACCAAATAAAAAGCACAATCCCGTTCACAATCATCGCAAATAAATAAATAAATGAATAAACAAATAAATACATACATACTGTAGCATCTTCCTAAGCAGGGAAGTGAAATATCTTTCACAAAAACTACAAAACATTGTTCAAGTAAATCAAAGATGACACAAACAAATGGAAAAATATTTCATGCTCATGGATTAAAAGAATCAACATTGTTAAGATATCCATCATACCCAAGGCAATCTATAGATTTAATGCAATTCCCATTAAATTCTCAGACCTAGAAACAACAATACAGAAATTCATGTGGAATCATAAACGACTATGAATAGCCAAAACAATCGACGACAGCTCAGGAGGAAAAAAAAAAAGCAGAATAGAGATTCCAGAAACAAAACCTGAATTTCTCAACCAACTATCTTCAACAAAGTCTCCACTAACAGACACAGGGTGAAGAGAACCTATTCAGTAGGAGGAAAACTGGTTGACCACATGCAGATGATTGTAACAGGACCCCTACCTATCACCATACACAAAAATCAACTCTAAATGGATCCAAGACCTAAACGTAAAACGTCAAAAGATAAGAATCCTAGAAAATGCAGGAGACACCCTTACAGAAATTGGAATAGGCAATAAATTCTTGATCAAAACCCCCAAAGCCCATGGCATTAGAGATAAGACAGACAAGTGGGACCTCATAAAACTGAAAAGCTTCTGCAAAGCAAAAGAAACCATCAAGAGAGCAGAAGACAGCCCACAGAATGGTAAAAATTCTTTGCCAACTATATATTTGACAAAGGTCTAACATCTAAGATCTTTAAGAATCTCAAACATGCCAGAAACAAACAAACAAACAAACAAAACAGCCATACTAAAAAGTGGGCAAAAGACACGCATAGACACTTCTCAAAAGAAGACACACGAGCAGCCAACAGGTACAAGAAAAAATACTCAGCCTCACTAGTCATCAAAGAAATGCAAATTAAAACCACACTGAGACACCACCTAACTCCAGTTTAGATGGCCATCATCAATAACTCAGAAAACAACAGATGCTGGAGAGGATGCAGGGAAAAAGGAACACTTCTACACTGTTGGTGGGAGTGCAAACTAGTGCAACCTCTGTGGAAAACAGTGTGGCGATTCCTCAAAGATCTAAAAATCGACCTCCCATTCGATCCATCCATCCCTCTTCTGGGAATAAACCTGGAGGAGCTCAAATCATTCTACAAAAAAAGAAACCTGTACACATATGTTTATTGCAGCAATATTTACAATAGCAAGAACATGGAACCAACTGTGCTGCCCACTGAAAGTAGAGTGGATTTAAAAAATGTGGTACATATACACGATGGAATATTACACAACCATAAACGACAAAGTTATGAACTTTGCCACAACTTGGATGGAGTTAGAATCCGTAATACTCAGTGATCTATCACAGAAATAAAGAACTGAGTACCACCTGTTCTCACTCATAAGCAGACCCTGAACAATTATTCAAATCGTAAGAAAGAGATTGGCAGTAGTGGGAAAGTGCCAGGGGAGGCAGTTGGGGGTGGTCCACGCTTCATCAACAAGGGTACCCATTCTCAAGCCAGGTGACATGGGGATCAAAGTGAGGCCCCAACTTTATCAGTCCAATAACCATTTGTATACCTATCCCTGAATTATACTCCGCACCTTTAAAATAAAATTTTTAGCAGGGAGGTCGGGGAAGTTGGTGACCGAGCCAGTCGGACTATGCGAGTCCCTGTGTGAGTGAGTGACTGTATGGAAAATTGTGTGTACGTGCTGGTGAGCGTGTGGGTGTGGGAGTGACTGACTGAGTAAGGGCTACTAGCCAGTAGTAGCCAGGGCTCTCCTGGTGCAGCAGCTGGTGCCACAGCTGCTGGGCTTGGACCCTAGAGATTCTCGGGACGCAGAAGCCATGCGTCATTGTGCTTTTCTTTTTATTCAAATCAATAAACCTTCCCTGGGAAGAAAATGCTGGGAGAGATTGTCTAAGTGGGGGCTTGAGAGCAAGTGGCCAGGCCCCTGGTGCAACAGCTGGTGCTACAGCTTCTCTGTTTCATCCTTAGCTCTTCCCAGATTGCAGAAGCTGAGTGCCATTATTTTTTTTTAAACAGTCAAAAGTTTTCCTGTGAAAAAGCAGCAGACAAAACCATCACCCCAGGCTCTCCCTCACCATTGGCAGGAGAGACTGCCAACTCCAGGTTTTGTCTCACCACTTCAGTGCTTGGCAGGTCACTGGCAGCAGGGGCTGTGGAGGGAACCCGAGGCAAAGTCCCGTGGAAGAGGTTGAGGGAGGCACCTTATCACCATCTTGAAGGCAGAAAAGTGCTCCAACTTGCTCACCGCGAAGCAACAGATCCTATCTCTGTGACTGACAGACCAACTACTCAGGGATTGATCGGGACCCAGAGGGAATATCCTGAAAGCACAAACTTTGGAGGGACCGGACACGTGCGGAGTTCTAGGTGCCCCACCTGCTACCCTGATCCAGCCGCAGGACAAAGGCTGTGGTCAGAAAAGGATGAGGAAGAACTCCAGAGAGACCAGTGATAAGTCTGAGGCTGACCCCAACCCCTGTCTCCCCTGCAATCCTCGGAGTGTCAGCTGGACCACGACTGAGAGGGACAAACCCAGGTAGAGCCTGGATGTCAGTCGCAGTACGAGAACTCCATTCCAGGACAGGCCTGACTGGGGCACCCCCGCAAGTACACACCTGGGGAAGAGACAATCCCAAACCTCCCGGCTGGAAGAGACCTCCTTGATCATACAAGAGTGGGAGGGGAGGACTGCAGTCCCACTACCTCCACTGTCCCTCCTCCTTTCCTGCTCTGGACACTGAGGAGAGAGTGAAAGAGATGGCTCTGCAGGAGAGACCTCAGTAGAGGAACAATTAAAGACCCTGCCATAAGAGGGCAAGTTTCTTTTTTTTTTTTTGAGTTGGAGTCTCACTCTGTCACCCAGACTGGAATGAGTGCAGTGGCCGCTCCCGGCCACCGCAGCCTCGACCTGATGGGTTCCAGCAATCCTTCCGCCTCAGCCTTCCAAGTAGCCGGAACTACAGGCGTCCGCTACCACACCCAGCTGATTTTTTGTTTTCTTGCAGAGATGAGGTCTCACTGCCCAGGCGGGTCTTGAACCCGAGGGCTCAGGCAATCCACTCACCTCAGCCTCCCAAAGGCGCGGGATTACAGGCTGAGCCACTGAGCCCGGCTGTTTTTTTTAATTTTCAATTTAAAAAAAAAAAATTAATTTTTGACTGTTTCTTTGTTAGTTCATCTATTTTTTATATATTTTTTCTTTGTGCATGAATGTGTATGTGAGGGTTTATCTGCATCCCCTGCCCACATTTTTTTCTTTTCTTTTCTTTTTCTGTTTCTTCTTTTATTTGTTGTTTTCAGCTTATGTGTTTATGTGAATGATTGAGTGTTCATCTTTCGATTTTATTGTTGTTGTTGGTTTGCTTTTGCTCTTTTGTTCTTCTGGGTTTTATTTTCATTTTTTATAGTTTAAGGCGTGTGTCAAAATATGTGTAAGGGTTCGACCAGAATTCCTTCCTCCCACCCCTGGCTTTCTGTGTTTCTTCTCTGTTCACTTTGTGCTAGGCATGTGTGTGTGTGTGTGTGTGTGTGTGTGTGTGTGTGTGTGTGTGTGTGTGTTGTGTTTAGTTTTCTTGTTTGTTGTTGTTGTTTGTTTTGTTTTACTTTGCTGTTATTCCTGTTTGTTTGAGGGGGATGTATATGTCTGTGTGAGTGTGTTTTTAATTGTTTTCTGCTTTGCATCATCATCATATAGAGTGGTAGTGGGGAGTGGATCTCAAGGAACACATACCATAATAAGTGAACAGTGTAATTTGCAAGTAGCTTCTGAATCCTAGCACCCTATCCCCTTCTTTATTCGAATTTCAAAAAGTATAAGAGACAGAAAACCTTCCCATCCACCATCCTATTTCAAAATAGAACAAACCCAGAGCCCAGATCGGGGAAGAATAGAAGACTGAGCAAACATCAGAAGGGAAAGCCTCTCCCACTGACACTGAATAACAGAACTAAAGAGAAAAACAAGAGCTCTATCACAAATGAGGAAAAATCAAAGGAAGACCTCAGGAAATTTCAAGTGTACCAAAGACAAACTCCTGAAAAAGCAGACCTTAGTGGTCAAACAATGGAAGTCACCAACAACTGGCAGAGGAATACAACAGGCATTAGGGAATGGATGGAAAGAGTGAATTAGACTCAAGAAAGACAAGATGTAACACTGAAAGAACTTGTAGCAGAGATTTTGGCAATAAAAAATTACATCCAGGAAACAAATAACAAGATGACAAGCATGGAAAACAGAATTAATCTAGCTGAAGAAAGAATTTCAGAACTTGAAGACTAGACATAGAATTAACCCAATCTATAAAAAAATATAGAAAGAAGACTCAGAAAGAAAGAACAAAGTCTACAAGAGATGTGTGATTATATCAAGAGACCAAACCTATACCTGATTGGTATTCCAGAAGTAAAGGAAATGATGGACAACTTGGAGCAAGTATTCCAAGAGGTAATCTAAGAAAACTTTCTCCATTTCACCAGAGATGTGACCAGTCAAGCACAAGAGATGCAGAAAACCCCCATAACACATCAAAAGAGAAGATCAATCCCTAGACACATAGTAATTCACCTACACAAAACAGGCACAAAAGAAAAAATCCTAAACCAGCAAAAAAGAAAGGTTAGACTATATACAGGGAGAAACCAATCAGAATAACAGCAGACCTATCAGCAGAAACACTACAAGCAAGAAGGGATTAGAGCCCTATTTTCAAAGTCATCAAAGATAAACAATTTCAACCAAGAATTTCCTATCTAGCCAAGCTCATCTTCATCAGTGATGGAGAATTAAAATCCTTCCCAGACGTCCAATTCCTAAGAGATTACACAGCTTCCAGACCAGCTGACACTTAAAAAGGAGACACTTAAAAAGATATTAAGCACAAAAGAAAGGGAAAAAAATAATTACCACATACTTCCCATGAGAACAACACACCCAGAATCAACAGAGAATACAATGTAACAAGAAACTTGAAAATACACACACACATTAACCCTAAAGCCAAAAGAAAACAAGCAAAGACAAAACTTTATAAGAACCTCATGACAGCAATAAACCATCACATTTCAATAATCAGCCTCAATGTGAATGGACTAAATGCACCACTAAAAAGACACAGAATGGCAAACTGGATAAGAAACCATGACCCAATTATTTGCTGCATCCAGGAGACTAGTCTCACTATAAGGGATGCACACAGACTCAAAGTTAAAAGATGGAAAATGAGTTTCCAGGCAAATGGATCACAAAAGAAGGTAGGAGTTGTGATCTTAATATCAGACAAAACAACCTTTAATCTCTCAAAAATTTAAAAAGATGCAAAAGGACACTACATAGTGATAAAAGGTTCAATCCATCAACAAGAAATATCCATCCCAAATATATATGCACCCAACACAGAGGCACCAGCACTTATAAAGCAACTATTTTAAATTTTTAAAAAGATATTAACTCTAACACTATTATAAGAGGGGACTTGAGCACCCCACTAGCAACCCTAGATAGATCATCGAGGCAAAAACTCAACAAGGAGATCTAGAACCTAAATTTGACATTTGACCAAATGGACTTACTAGATACCTACAGATTATTCCACCCAACAAACACAGAATATACATTCTACTCATCACTGCATAGAACGTACTCCAAGATCGATCACACCCTTGGCCAGAAATCAAGCATAAACAAATTCCATAAGGTTGAAATCTTGCCATGTACATTCTCAGACCACAGTGGGATAAAAATAAATATCAACACCAACAAAATTTCCCCAAGGCCCACAAAGGCATGGACACTATACAGCATGATGCCGAACAACTACTGGGTCAACACTGAAATCAAAGCAGAAATTTAAAGATTTGGGAAACACATGAAAATGAATAAATATCTTACCAAAACCTCTAGGATGCCATAAAAACAGTTCTAAGAGGGAAATTTATATCTGCACAAGCACACATCAAGAAAATGGAAAAATCACAAGTGGAGAGTCTAACAGATTACCTAAGGGAGCTGGAAAGAGAAGACCACCAAAACCCCAACTTTAGCAGAAAAATCCAAAAAACCAAAATAAGAGCCCAAATACAGGACATAGAAGACAAAAACATCAACAAAATAAAAAACTGGTTCTTTGCAAGAATTAACAAGATTGATGAACCCCTAGCCAGAATAACCAAGAAAAAAGAGAGAAAAAGCCCAAATAAAGACAATCAGAAATACAAAAGATCAAATCACAACTGACCCCAAAGAAATGCAAAAGATTATCACAGATTACTATGTACGCCTATATGGAAACTTATTTGATAACCTAAATGAAATGGAGGACTTTCTGACATCATACAAGAAGACATTGAGACACTAAATAAACAAGAAGACATTGAGACACTAAATAAACCAATAACAACCCAGGAAATTGATTCTGTCCTATGAAAACTACCTACAAAAAAAAGTCCTGGACAAGATGACTTTCCATCAGAACTCTACAAAATGTTCAAGGAGGAACTGATACTGACCCTATTGAAAGTATTCCAGGCAATTGAGAAAGATGGAATTCTCTCCAAAACATTTTATGAAGCTAACATCACGCTGATATCCAAACCAGGTAAAGATCCAATAAAAAAAGAGAACTACAAGCCAATATCCCTAATGAACATAGATACAAAAATCCTCAACAAGATTCTAGCAAATTGGATCCAAAAACACATCTCAAAAATCATCCACCATGACCAAGTAGGCTTCATCCCCAGGATGAAGAGCTGGTTCAACATTCACAAGACCATAAATGTCATTAAATACATCAACAGATGTAAAAGCAAGGACCACATGATTATCTCATTAGATGCAGAGAAAGTTTTTGATAAAATCCAGCATCCTTTCTTGATTAAAACCCTCAAACACCTAGGTATAGAAGGAACATACTTCAAAATAGTAAGTGCCATCTACGATAAACCCACATCTAACATATTGCTAACTGGACAGAAACTGGAAACATTTCCTCTGAAAACTGGAACAAGACAAGGCTGCCCACTCTCACCCCTCTTGTTCAACAATGTGTTGGAAGTCCTAGCTTGGACAATTAGACAAGAGAAGGAAATCAGGGGTATCCAAATAGGAAAAGAGGAAGTCAGGTTATCCCTCTTTGCTGATGATATGATTCTATACCTTGAAAATCCAAGAGAATCTGTCAAAAACGTGCTTGTACTGATAGAGGACTTTGGCAAAGTCTCAGCGTGCAAAATAAAGGTGCAAAAGGCAGTTGCATTCCTATCACCAAGAACAAGCAGGCAGAGACCCAAATTAAAAACACAATCCCATTCACAATAGACACACACACACACACACACACACACACACACACACAATGAAATACCTCGGCATCTTCCTAACCAGAAAAGTGAAAGACCTTTACAATGAGAACTACAAAACACTGCTCAAAGAAATCTAAGACACAGACAAATGGAAAAATATTCCATGTTCATGGATAGGAAGAATCAACATTGTTAAAATGTCCTTCCTACCAAAGGCAATTTACAGATTTAACGCAATACCTATTAAGTTGTTAACAACATTCTTCTCAGACCTGGAAAAGACAATACAGAAATTCATATGGAAACATAAACAACCACAAATAGCCAAAACAATCCTTAGCAAAAGAAACAAAACAGGAGGTATCACACTTCCAGACTTCAAACTTTACTATAAGGCTACGGTAATCAAAATAGCCTGTTATTGGTACAAAAACAGGCATATAGACCAATGGAACAGGATAGAGATTCCAGAAGCGGTTTCAATTTATCAACCAACTCACCTTTGACAAAGCCTCCAACAATAACCACTGGGGAGAAGAGAAACTATTCAATAAATAGTTCTGGGAAAACTGGCTGATCACATGCAGAAGACTGAAACAGGACCCCCACCTATCACTATACGCAAAATTTAACTCTAAATAGATCAAAGACCTAAACGTAAAACCTCAAACTATAAGAATCTTAGAAAATGCAGGAGACAGCCTTACGGATATTGGAACTGGGAACCAATTCCTATTTAGAACCCTAAAGGCCAATACCTTAAGAAATCAGATAGACAAGTGGGACCTCAAAAAACTAACGAGCTTCTGCAAAGCAAAAGAAATCATCAAGAGAGCAAGGAGACAGTCAACAGAATGGGAAAAAATATTTGCCAACTGTATATCGGACAAAGACCTAACATCTAGAATCTACAAGGAACTCAAACATGCCAAAAGGAAAACAACAAAGAGCCCATTAACAAGTGGGCAAAAAACATGAACAGACACTTCTCAAAAGAAGATATAGGAGTCAACAGACACATGAAAAAGTGCTCAGCCTCACTCATCATCAGAGAAATGCAAATCAAAACAACATTGAGATACCACCTAACCCCAGTAAGAACGATCATTATTAATAAAACAAACAACAGATGCTGACAAGGATGTGGAGAAAAAGGAATGCTTCTACACTGCTTGTGGGGATGCAAACTAGTGCAACCTTTTTGGAAGAGAGAGTAGTGGTTTCTGAAGGAACTAGAAATTGACTTTCCATATGACCCAGCAATTCCCCTATTGGGAATATACCCGGAGGAACTCAAATCATTCTACAAAAAAGATGCCTGCACAAGTATGTTTGTTGCAGCTCTATTCACAATAGCAGAAGCATGGAACCAACCATGCTGCCCCTCGAAGCTAGACTAGATTTTAAAAATGTGGTACATAAACACAATGAAATATTATGCAGCCATAAAGAAAGACAAACATATGGACTTCACAGCAACTTGGATGGATTTAGAGTCGATCATGCTCAGTGATCCATCACAGAAACCAAGAACAGAGTACCATATGTCCTCACTCATAAGCGAACCTTGAACAATTATCATAATAGTATACGAAAGGAATTGGCAGTAGTGGGACACTGGAAGGATAGGGGGGTGGGACTGGCAGCTGAGGGAAACTGCTAGGGGAGGGAGGGGCATGCCTCATCAACAAGGGTACCTGCATAATCAACGTTTGTATACCTAACCCTGAATTGTACCCCACATCTTTATAATAAAAAATAAATAAATAAAAAGTAAAATAAATAAAATATTTTTAAAAAGAAATGACTGCCCCTCAAATAAATAAAAAATAAAAATTATGACATTTTAGGGTCAACCTAAATGTCTACCAAGTGATCAGTGGATAAAGAAAATGTCATATATATGTATCATGGACTACTAGTTACTAGTCAGCCATAAAAAGAATGAAATAATGTCTCTTGCAGTAAATTGGAGACCATCATCCTAAGTGAAGTAACGCAGGAACAGAATACCAAATGCCGCATGTTCTCACTTGCAAGTAGGAGCTAAACTGAGGACCAGCAAAGGCAAAGAGAATGTTTTCATGGACATTATACCACAGGGGGGAGGTTGGGAAGGAGAGAGTGGTAAAGTGTCACCTGTCGGGTACAATGTGCATAGATGGGGCTGGTGGGTCCCTTTAAAGCTCAAACTTCTTTGCCACTATACAATGCTTTCATGTAACCGGAAGCCATTTGTATCCCGCTAAAACTATTGATATAAAACTATTTAAATGTACATTTCAATAAAAATTATGGCATCTACCTCTTGAAGTTGTTATGCGGATTCAGTGAGATAACCTATTAAAGCACCCAGCAAAGGGTCTAAAACATGGTAAGCACTCATACTTAAACTCGAAGTAGCTCACTACTTCATTGGCGTGATAAGACATCTAGTTATAATGATCAAAAATGGCAGCTGGAGAAAATGGGCAGACCCGGAGGAATTCACATCATTCTACAAAAAAGATACCTGCACATGCATGTTTATTGCAGCACTATTTCCAATAGCAAAAACATGGAACCAACCGTGCTGCCCATCGAAACTGGACTGGATAAAAAAAAAAAGGGAGGGGGTACATAGACACAATGGACTATTACATAGCCACATCCATGCAGAAGGACAAACATATGGACTTTGCAGCAACTTGGATGGATTTAGAGTCGATCATACTCAGTGGTCTATCACAGAAACAAAGAACAGAGTACCATATGTTCTCACTCATAAGCAGGGCCTATACATTTTCCATAATACTATAAGAAAGAAATTGGCAGTAGTGGGATACTGGGGGACAGAAGTATGGAGGAGACACCACATCCATAAAGGAAACTGATATTAAACCTGGCAAAGTGGGGACCAAAGGGAGGCCCAAACTTTACCTGTGCGATGACCACTTGTATTCCTAATCCTGAATTGTAAACCCCACATCTTTAAAATTTTTTTTTTTTTTTGAGTC